>NC_092744.1:123049646-123294646 GCF_047496795.1 Chiloscyllium punctatum | reverse complement strand
ACACGGACAGCATGTGGGACACGCACACACACACAGAGTGAGGGAGGGACACACGCATACACAGAGCGAGGGAGGGACACACACAAACACACCGACAGCGAGGGAGCGACACGTGCATGAGAAAGCACACAAACACAGACATACACAGCAAGAGAGGGACATGCACACTCAGCGAGGGAGAGACACGCACACGCACACACACAGACAGCTAGAGAGGGACACACACATACAGTGGGTGAGTGACATGCGCATGAGGAAGCACACAAACACAGACATATACAGCAAGAGGGAGACACACACACACAGCCAGGGAGGGATATGCATACACAGCAAGGGAGGGACACACACAAACACACACACAGAGCAAGAGAGGGACACACACATACACGCTCACAGCGATGGAGGGACACACACAAAGCAAGAGAGGGACACACACACTCACATCAAGGGAGGGACACACACACTCACCGCAAGGGAGGGACACACACACACTCACAGCGAGGGAGGGACACGCACACACACACACACTCACAGCGAGGGAGGGACACACACACTCACAGCAAGGGAGGGACACACACACACTCACAGCGAGGGATAGACACACACACTTACAGCGATGGAGGGACACACACTCACAGCGAGGGAGTGAAACACACACACTCACAGAGAGGGAGGGGCACACACACACTCGCAGCGAGGGAGGGACACACATACTCACAGCGAGGGAGGGACACACACTCACAGCGAGGGAGGGACATATACACACAACGAGGGAGGGACACACACACACAACGAGGGAGGGACACACACGAGGGAGGGACGCACACATGAGGGAGGGACAAACACACACACACAGCTTGAGGGACACACACAGCAAAAGCGACATGCACACAGTGAGAGAGGGACACGTGCACACACTCACACAACAAGGGAGGGACACATAGACACATAGTGAGTGAGTGATACGCATACACACACACATACAGAGCGAGGGGAGGACACCCTCACACACTGCAAGAGGGGCACACACACTCACAGCAAGAGCGACATACACACACAGCGAGGGTGGGACACACACACACACAGCGAGGTTGAGACATGCAGACACAGCGAGGGTGGGCCATGTGCTCAGAAAGCGAGAGGAGAAACACACACACACACACACATACACACACACAACGAGGGGACACACACACAAAGCGAGGGAGGGAGACACGCAGACATACGCACAAACACACACAGTGAGGGAGGGACATGCTCACATACACAGTGAGGGAGGGTCAAACACACACAGCAAGGGAAGGGGACACACACACATACACACACACACAAACACAGAACTATGGAGAGACACGTGCACACACAGTGCTGTGTCTCCTCGGACATGTAATCATCCAGTTCTATCTCCAGTCTGCTCCCTCACAGGGTCACCGTCTCTGTGACTCCCAGGTACAACTTGGCCTCGATCCTCTGTGCGGATTTATATTCTCCCAGGTGCGAGTCAGCTTCAAACTCCTGCTCCAAATTGCTCCCTCACACGGTCACTCCCTCTGTGACTCGGTGCTGATTTCGTGCCTCCTGCTCTGCTTTCTACCTACATCCAAGTCCCAGTCGGCCTTGACCCTCGCTGCTGATTTATATTCTCCCGCTCTGTGCTGCACTCGCTCAGGTTCTCTCCCCTTGTGACTCCCAGGTAATGGTAGGCCTCAAGCCTCAGCTGAGATTTTTAACATCCCATTCTGCACTGCTCTCTTCAGGATCGCCGTTGTGCCTGGCAGAAAGTGGGAAAGAGGAGGACTAGACAGAGCAGAGGGTGTTACAGTGATTGAGCGAGCTGTCGGGGATGAAACAAGTTATCTGGGCAGCTAGGCAGACCTGCAGTAACTAAAGAACGTTACTGGAAGTTACAGTGAGAGTTGCAGACACTGAAGAAAATAAAGGGAATAGAGAGATGGTGGCTTGTTCATGACGGAGCTTTGTAGAGTCGAAAGGGCTTCAAAGTTTGGGGGAAGATTTGTAGCTCGGGTGCTCTTTGTTGTGGTTCTGTTCACCGAGTTTGGAATTTGTGTTGCAGACGTTTCGTCCCCTGTCTAGGTGACATCCTCAGGGATCCTCCTGTCAAGCGCTTCTGTGATGTTTCCTCCGGCATTTATAGTGATTTGTATCTGCCTCTTCCGGTTGTCAGTTCCAGCTCTCCGCTGCAGTGGCCGGTATATTGGGTCCAGGTCAATGTGCTTATTGATTGAATCTGTGGATGAGTGCCATGCCTCCAGGAATTCCCTGGCTGTTCTCTGTTTGGCTTGTCCTATAATAGTAGTGTTGTCCCAGTCGAAATCATGTTGTTTGTCATCTGCATGTGTGGCTACTAAGCTCGTGTCGTTTCATGGCTAGTTGGTGTTCATGGATGCCAATTGTTCGCTGTCTTCCTGTTTGTCCTATGTAGTGTTTTCTGCAGTCCTTGCATGGGATTTTGTACACGACGTTGGTTTTGCTCATGCTGAGTATCGGGTCCATCGTCCTGGTGAGTTGTTGTCTGAGAGTGGCTGTTGGTTTGTGTGCTGTTATTATTCCTAGTGATCGCAGTAGTCTGGCTGTCAGTTCTGAAATGTTCTTGATATATGGTAGTATGGCTAGTCCTTTGGGTCGTGGCATGTCTTCATTCCGTTGTCTTTCCCTGAGGCATCTGTGGATGAAATTGCGTGGAGTTTGACTCCACCCCGCAGCTCACCAATAGGAAACAAGACACTGAGAAACCTACAAAAAAAAAACGGACAGATAATCAGGTTTGACCTACAGAGAATGAAACCTGAAAGCAACAACACCCTCAGATTCTATGCACTGCCTAAAGTGCACAAACCAAACATCCCACTCAGAACAATAGTATCACTACCAGGGACACCATCACACAAACTGGCTAAAGAATTACAGCAGAAACTGAAACACCTGATCAGCGGATCCAGACACTCTGTACAGTCAACACAGGAATTCTTGGATATCATCAGAAAGACACAAATAGACAAGGAAGAAACCATGGTCTCATTCGATGTAACGGCACTGTTCACCTCTATCGACAAAACCCTAGCCAGAGAAACAATAGCCAACCTGCTGGACATACAGAACAGGCAACAAGACGGGGAACCTTTCAACAAAGACGGCATACTCAAACTACTGGACCTGTGCCTCACAACACACGTCACATTCAACAACCAAATATATGAACAAATCAACGGCACACCCATGGGCTCACCCATCTCTGGACTCATAGCAGAAGCGGTAATGCAAAGATTAGAACAAAACGTCTTCCCGCAAATTCAACCCAAACTCTGGGTCAGATATGGGGATGACACCTTTGCAATCATTATAAACACAGAAATAGAGAACACATACCAGATCGTCAACGCCACACTCACAGGAATCCGATTCACTGGAGAGGAAGAAAAGGACAACCAACTCCCATTCCTAGACGTGATGGTACAGAGAACGCCGAACGCAGAATTCATCACAAAGGTATACAGGAAAGCCACACGCACAGACCAAGTCTTGAACTACGAAAGCAACCACCCCAACACACACAAAAGAAGTTACATGAAGACACTGTTAAAAAGGGCCACAACACACTTCAGTATACCAGAACTGCAAAAAGAGGAAGAAGAACATCTTTACAAAGAATTCGCCAAAAATGGATACCCGCGCAATTTCATCCACAGATGCCTCAGGGAAAGACAACGGAACGAGGACATGCCACGACTCAAAGGACTAGCCACACTACCATACATCAAGAGCATTTCAGAACTGACAGCCAGACTACTGCGACCACTAGGACTCATAACAGCACACAAACCAACAGCCACTCTCAGACAACAACTCACCAGAACGAAGGACCCAATACTGAACATGAGCAAAAGCAATGTAGTTTCCAAAATCCCATGCAAGGACTGCACAAAACACTACATAGGACAAACAGGAAGACAGCTAATGATCCGCATCTATGAACACCAAATAGCCACGAAACGACACAACCAGCTATCCTTAATAGCCACACATGCAGATGACAAGCAACATGAATTGGACTGGGACAATACTACTATGATAGGACAAGCCTAACAGAGAGCAGCGAGGGAATTCCTAGAGGCATGACACTCAATCACAGATTCAATCAATAAGCACATTGACTTGAACCAAATATATCGACCACTGCAACGAACAGCTGGAACTGACAACTGGAAGCGGCAGATACAAATCACCATAAATGCCAGAGGAAACATCACAGAAGCGCTTCACAGGAGGATTCCAAGCACTGAGGATGTCACCTAGACAGGGGATGAAACATCTGCAACACAAATTCCCAGCTCGGCGAACAGAAACACAACAGTGATCATGTAACTACACGGGTAATTCAGAGGCACGGGCTGTGAATCCAAGGCAGTGTTTAACACCCTACCACAGCCGATGACAGAGCTTATATTCGAATGACAAAAATTGGAGTAAAACCTAATTTCACTCATGGAAGCCCGAAACCGTTAAGATATATTTTTATTATTTTGCTGATAGTCTTTGGTAAAGAAATTTAACATTATTATCCAGTCCGAAATCAGTGTGACTTCAGAGGCACAGAAACATTTTTGGGTCCATTTTGTCTTGAAAAATGGCCGCGTGGTCAAGGACAATTAGTGATGGACAACAAATGGTGCCCTTGCCCATGATGCTGGCATCCCGTGAAACAACAGCATTAACGGTGAAATAAACCAAGGAACGGTAGGTGCTAGAGATCGAAAATAAAATTCTCCAGCATCTCAAAGTGTTGGAGAATCTCAGCAGGTATGGCAGCCTCTGTCAGGAGAAATGCAGATAACGGTTTGAGTCCAGTGACCCTGCTTCACAACTGAAAGCAAACAGGGAAATAATATTATTTATCCTGGTATCGTGGATGGTTGGGTTGGAGGGAAAGGTGGGGGCTAGGTTTAAATTGAATGGATGGAGAAATGGCCAGAAAAAGAGAGGAAATGAAATTAAAAGTGAGCAAAGGGATTGCTGATGATAAACTGAAAGGAAAACAAAATGGCAAGTTATTCTCACATTTCCTCATTTCCCATATTCCTGAATATCGTATCCATTTAGATATGTCCCTGTTTAAAGTGAGTTAGGTTCCCTCTATCTCTCTTCTCTGGTGGTGCCCTTGTAGTTGGTGAGATATTGAGGAAGGTAATAGTACATTGTCAACTGCTTCTTTGAGAGGGAAACTCTTACTATGGGACTGTGCAGAGATGCAATGGCTTTCTCAGTCAGGAAGAGAATCTCAGGAGTGGAAAGAGTTTTCAACACTGAGCGTGTGCACCTTCCGTGTGGGGAAATGACGTGATCCTGTCATTGGAAAATCAGTGGAGTTACTGTGGATGCTTACCTCGGGTTTGTATTGTCAGCTGCGGGGTCTGGTGACCCCACTCTATACACTGCATTTCCAGAGTGTCTGGGTCCATGGTAAACAAATGGAGATGAGGTGCCATAGAAGGAAAGCTCGATAAATAGGGAGGTGCAGGACAGTACATTATCTTTACTGGGATTTCCCGGGACATTTGTCTCAGCTGGACCAAGTGTCGGGTACGAAAGCAGTTTGTTTCAAAATTGAGGTGGTCACTGAGCTGTGTCCCCTCCTTCAATATACTGTGTAACCTCACACCAGTGACAGGACTGTGCTGATGCTCATCATAAATTAAACTGGATTAATTCTGGAACTTTGCAGGCAGGGGTGAGTAACATATCCATCGTCACCGGAGTGCAGTCCTCCGATATATTCACTTTCTGACAGAACCCATTTGTCTGCTGAGAGCAATATATTGTGTCCATCTCCCTGAGGAAGATACTGAAAGAAACTTCCAGAAATACAAGGGAACAGAGTGACTGGTGAAAATGAGGAACAACAGGAAATTAGAATTAATAAAAGGGATGTCTTTCAAAATCTCATTGAATTTAAGGTTGGTATGTTGCTGCATCCGATGAGCTACATCCCAGAGTATTGAGGAGGTGGCAGTAGAGCTCGTGAAAGAATTACTGATTAATCTTCAAAGCTGGTTAGATTCTGGAAAGGATCCTCCAGACGTGAAAGCAGCTATTGTAAACCTAAATATTTAAAACAGGACGGAGAGAGGAAACAGCAAACTAAACAGTGGTTAGGTTGATGTAAGCTGTGAGAAAAACATTGGAACCTTTTGTGAGGAATGTGACAACTAGACACTTGGAAAATAATGACATGATTCGGTAGAGTCAATCTCGAGTCAGGAAGGGGAAATGATCTTGATCTTTGACAAACCTGCTGGGTATTGTGGAGATTGTCTGTTGTGACATCTACAATTAAGAGCCTGTATTTGAATGTTCAGCAGACGTTTGACATGGTTGAATACAGATGAGTGGGGAATGTTAGAGTCCATGGGTAGGTAGGGGTGGAAGACACCGAATGTATTAAAAGTTGGATAATCGAGAGAATGAAGAGAGTAGTACAATTATCTGGAGTGAAGGATCAGTATTTGTGCAGTAGCTCTTCACAAGATATAAAATATTTCAGATATGAACAACAAATATCATCATTCACATTTATGATCATTAAATAGTGAGAGGTTGGGAAGTTCTGTTGTTGAAACAGACCTGGATGTACTTGGTCATAAGTCACAAACAGAATTTTTACACAGCAGGAAGTAAATGATATGTGGCTCTTCATGCAAAATGATTAAAGTACCAGAGTAAATGTATCTTTCCAAATGATAGTGTTTTGTTGAGAGACTGTTAGGGTTATTGTGTACAGGTTGAATCAGCTTTATAAATGATGATCATGTCAGCGATTCAGTCCAAAGGGGTTTCACGAGACTAAACCCTGGTATGATGCTACCATGAGGAGAAAGTGAAGAAATTTGTGCTTAATAAAGTATGTTAAGGTGTTTGTGAGTTTATATTTAAAAAATGCTGAAGCACATTGAGTGTTGAAGATTCAAAATTGCCTTATTAGATCAATTAAAGGAATACCCAGGCAAATTCACATTTCCTATGCATTGGAGTGCAAAGAAATCTACTGTAAATAGAATGGATGGTGCCTGTTCTAGTCGAGGAGAGATCTGCATGGTAACAGCATGTAGATTGTGGTTTTTGAGGGTGGTAGTGGTGGAAGGTTCAGCCAGTTACAGTATTGCAAACGGAAAACGCAACAGAATCATCTAGCCTGCGATAAGAAAACATGCTTCATTCTCCCTCACTACTAACTTCATGAGAGCGATGGCTGATGGGAGATGTGATCAATAGCGAGCGGTGCCAATATTCAATCCAGTCCAGTAGTTTTTGTGAACTGAAGGAACCATACTGAAAGGGGTTAAATGGAGCTGTTTGTTCAGGGACTGTGATTGATGCCAGTCTCCATGGATCCTAGTTGTGTCACTGGATGTTTTCCGTCTCTTATTAGTAAGGGGCCTCTTGCAATGGTTTATGCCATTGTTGCAGCAGATGCATCAACTCCAACGCTCAAAGGGACACAGCTGCAGAGACACAAAAAGGAGATTTAAACATCTGAGAATAGTCTGGAATGATCCATTAATGGATCAGAATCTGAGAACATTAGACTGGAAAGCTGCAACAATGGACAGGAGTTTATCCGATGGTCTTTTCTTTTTTTCCTGGTCTAAGTCATCATTACCATGTCGGATCTGGGCTGCACTGCTGATTATCCAGGCGGGTTACTATCCTATCCTCGCTATTGTTGGTGTTCCTGGTAAGTTTCTTCATCTCTATACATTTATTAATCTCTTCAACCAAGGCGAACTTCTTTGCTGTTTCTATTATCTTTCCTTGACAAAGACAGAAACTATTGTCTTCAGTTTCAAATGCAAATTCCATTCTGAAATGCAAATTTCAGAACCGCCCTCACAAACATCTGAGAACAAGACTGTTCGCAATACCGAAGTATCTTTCTTCCCTGAATTCATTTATGTCTCGGTATTCTGTCCATCACCAAACCAACCCACCATCAGCTCGATTATATGCCCAGTCACCATCTTGGCTTCAATGCTGACGCTTCATTATCTATTATCTATGCTTCAGTAAAATTCAGACGTTCTGGTTCCACCTCTCTTCTAAGCACTCTTTCAGTTCCAAATATTTCGATCACATCTTTGTTCTTATCTCTAAAATAACTTAATGACAGGAACACTCTCTCAGAGCAGTAATGTTGGAAGAAATGTAATTCAGATGCACAGGTGATTACACAGAAAGACACTGTTCCACATCCTACCACAGACGATGTCAGAAAGTAAATACACAAGACAAGAATTTGGGAAAAAAACAAGTTTTACTAATAACAACCATTACATCTCCAGCATTTACGTTTATCTGTTTCACTGATCTCCTTTGGTAAATAGATCTTGCGTTACTCTCTGGTCTGGCTTAAGATTGATGTGAGACCCACAGCAATGTTCTTGGTTCTGTACTGCCTGAAAGAATAACCTCGCAGTAAATGACATTTGGTTAGGTCAACAAATGCTGCCCCTGTCAGCGATGCAGAGATTCCAAATAATAACAAAATTTAAGGTTATATAAAACAAAGAATGATGCAACAGATCAGAAATAATGAAGAACGAGAAAGTGCCAGACAAACTGAGCAGATTTGACAGCCCACTCGGGTCGAGAGAAAAATAGAATTGGCAATTCGATTCATACATCCGAACTGAACACAGTTGGGAAATAGTGTGATTGATGTTGGTGACACCGACATCTGTTATGAAGAGGAGAAGGATTGAGTTGAATAGATGGAAAAAGAGAGAGATAGAGAGAAAGAAACAAACAAAGGGATTGTTGATGGTCAGCTGTGATGGAAATAAAAACTGAAATTAAATATTACTTATGTTTTTCTTGTTCCCACATTATTGATAATCTTGACCATGTAATGTATATGTCAAAGTCCCTCCTTAAAGTTATTTATGTCTGTTGTTCTCTCTTCCCTGAGTGTGATCATCATCTTTTATTCAGTAATGGGATGCTGGGCTAGTATTTACTTCCCTTTCCCCATTGTCCTTGAGAAGGTGTTGGTGAGCTGCCTTCCTGACCCACTGCAGTCTGTGGGCTGTAAGTAGTCAGTGCTGAGATCCATGCGGATTCATTTCGTTGAGGCTTTAAAGTTACTGATATAACTGGGTGACTGGCTTGGCTATTTCAAACTACAACTGAGAGTTAACCATATTGCTGTGGAGTTACATGTAAGCCCGACCAGTTGAAGATGGTAGTTTCCTTTCCTGAAGGGCATGAGGGTGCAAGGTAGGACAATCGACATTGGTTTCATTGTTTCATTTGATTCTTAATTCCTGATATTTTATTGAATTTAATTTCCATCATTTGTGTTGTGGGATTCGGATCCGGTGTCTGGGTCATTACCTGATTCCCTGGATTAATATTCGGAGATAATACAGCTAGATCATCGCCTCCTCAGTATCTCCATTCAACTCGAATGGCAACAGTGATGTTGTTATTGGTGTGACTTTGCTTCATAAGGCAAATAAATGATTAGCAAAAAATGCTATCCTTCTCAGTTTGTATTTATGAGAAGGCGAGATGATGGGAAGTGCTCTTGGTGAAAAGGAGCTGGATGTCCTTGATCATGAGGCACTAACAGAATTCATGCAGAGCAATCGGGTACTGGCAGGTGGAACTACATTGGGTTGGGATATCTGGTTGGCACGGACAGGTCCGACCAAAGGATCTGTTTCCATGCTGTGCATCTCTATAACTCTATGACTCAGCAAGTAATCGGCACAACAACTGAGTGGTATCGTTCATTACAAAATGATTAAAGAATAAGAGTGAAGACACCGTCCTGCAGTTGTGGAGTATACTTGAGACAGTATTTTCTTTCATTTAGAATCAATAGTCTCCTTGCTACAGAGAGACGGTGTAATGGAGTTTCACCAGACTAATCCCTGCGGTGATGGTATCATGAGGAGAGTGTGAAGGAATTTGGCTGCCCTTTCCTTACCTCTCGCCGTTAGCTCAAGACGTTTAATTTGCAACTGAATTCTTGCCATCTCTGATTCTGTTGGTTTCTGCAGCAAGTTTAATTGACGAGATACCGCTGTAATTATCTCTCCTTTCCTCACAGAAGCAGTCAGTTCCAATTCCAGCTTTTCTGCTAATTCTTGCAACTTGTCTTATTCATTTTTCGTAAAATTTCCAAAGTCACTGCATGCACACACAGAAAACGTTTGGCGACTGAAATAGCTATTACAATTCTAAGTTTTCTCAACCCAATCAAACTAATATCCAAAATGAAACATTTGACTTTCGATAAAATGCAGAAGAGGGAAAAAAGAAAGCAGCATAACAGAGAGTAAAAAGAAAGAATAGCAAAAGAGAAAGCAATAGGGGAGAGAGAAAGAGAGAACTTTTGAAGAACAAAAACTGACAATTAAAAAGAAAAGTCAGTGTAAAAGGCAGGAGATAACGTCTGAGGGTGCGCTTAGTAAGGAAGAGAGTGAGGATGGGAAAACCCCTGGTAGTCAGAAGCCTAGTGAGAATTTGTTTGAGTATGTTCAAGCGTTGCCTCAATTTGATGAGAAGAATGTGATACCCTTTTCATCTCATTTGAAAAGTTGGCTAAACAAATGCAGTGGCCAGAGGCTATGTGGATTTTGTTGATCCAAATGAAACTTGTAGGTAGTACTGGTGAGGTATTCACAACCCTATCAGAGGAGGTATCGGGGGAGTATAAGGAGGTTAAAAAAAACATTTTGTCTGCATAGGCAACCTTTCAGGAATTTAATGAGAGATCCTGGTGAAACCTACACTGAGTTTGTAAGGATCAAACAGACTAATTTCGATAGTTGGATAAGAGCTTTAAAATTCAACCAAAGCTATGATGCCCTTAAAGAGGTTAACTCTTGGAGGAATTCAAAAATTAACTTCCTGAGTAGTGCAAACTCAGGTGGAAGAGCGGAGAGTGTAACCAGCAAGGTTAGCTACTGAAATGGCTGATGATTATGAATTGGTCCATAAACATGGTTTGGCTTCCAGAACCAGTTCTGGTCTCTGAGGGACAGAAATTGGAGCAAACAGATATCCTCACATGCAAAGGGAAAGGTAGATCACAGTGTAGATCACAAGGATCATTTACCACAGTAATAAAGAAAACCTTGAGGGGGACAAAGAAGTTAAAAACCTGTCGTGTTTTCATTGTAAAAAAGAGGGCCACACAAAATCACAGTGTTGATGGGCTGGGAGAAAACCAGATGTAGGATAACCAAACAAGCCTGGAAGTTTTGTTGGACTCGTAACAAAAAGCGTAAGGGAAGGGAGGCAACTGCCTCAGAGTGTACAAGATGATCAGTGGACGTGCCAAATCGGCAAACAAAACTTACATGAAAGGGTAAAGTTTATTCACATAGGCCAGGATTAATTGGTAAGAAGGTTTCAATATTACTTGACACAGGATCTTTTCAGTCTGTAATGGTGAGGGGTGAGGCTTTATGCACTCTTGAGAGACTATTTCCAGAAAATGTGCTGGTAACAGGAATTCATAGTGAGGAAAAAAGTGCTTAGTTATGTAAAGTGAGGCGAGAGTGTCCAGAGAAGATTGGAGCATGTGTGGTAGGTGTACTAGAGCCCTAACTTTCAGCTCTAGGAATAAAATTTGTCCTTGCAAATAATATAGCTGCTTCACTGGTAGGCGTGCTGTCTACTCTAGTTGAAAAGCCAGTGGACATGCAGGCAACTGAAGACCTGGAGAATATGTCTCCAGGAATTTCCCCTGATTGCATCTCCAGAAGATCACAGAAGCACAGGTTTAAGCAGGATAAAGGCACAGATAACGAAGCTGACGTAGAGTTATCCAAAAGTTTCTTTTTGACCAGATAAGTGGAAAACAGACGGAGCGAGTAGGAAAATATGAACGTATTTTTAGCTCTTCTAAACTGATTGAATTACAGCAGAAAGATGTGGAGTTACAGAAGTTATATCAAAAGATATTGAGCAAGAAAGAGAATGAATGCATTCCTGTGTGTTATTACTTAACAAATGATGTTCTAATGCAGATATTGAGATCAGCACACATTGAAGCAGATCGGACGTGCACAGAAATTCATCAAATTGTTTTGTCTGTTGGGTATAGAAAGGGAGTGCTGCGAGTGGCACGTGAGCCACAACTTGGAGATCATTTCGGGGTGAGGACATTACAGGCTGAAATACAAAGATATTTTCATTGGCCTGGACTACACAAAGATGCAGTGAATATTGCCAAATATCTCAAACATGTCACACACGCAGTAATAAAACCTGCAACTTTAATACCTATTGCAGCATTTGAGGATCCTTTCACAAGAGTCAAGATAGATTGTGTAGGTCCCCTATCCCAAAGACTAAGTGGGAGTAAGTACTTCTTAACAATAATGGATGTGTCAACTAGATTTCCAGAGGCAGACCCATTATGCAGCATCACAGGTAAAAGAATTGTAGAAAAAAAAACTTATTTTTTACGTAGGTACGGACTACCAAGAGATCCAGATAGATCAAACCTCACATCTGAACTATTCAAGCAGGTGATCGATAACTTGGGAATAAAGCAATTCAAATCTGCTACATAGTATTCGGAATCACAGTGAACATGAGCGAGATGGCATCAAACAGTGAAGACCATGTTGAGGGTTTATGGTCACGATAATCCAGATGATTGAGATAAGGAAATTACTTTTGAACTATTTGTGATCAGAGACGCACAGAATGAATCGACCAAATTCAGACTATTTGAATTAATATTTGACCATGAAGTAAAAGGATAGTTAAAATTGTTTAAGGAGAAATTAATAAGGCAGAATTGCGGGACCACCCATTTGGAGAATGTGTCAAATTTTAGGGAACGATGAAATAGAGCTGGAGAGTTGGCTAGACAGCATTTAAAAGTATCGCAGCATACAATGAAACAGGAAGTGGATCAGAAATCACAAATTCGCAATTTTGCAATTGGAAATAAGGTATTGGTGTTACTTCCAGAAACAGTTGAGCCTGTAGAAGCAGGTTTTAGTGTACCTTATCTAATTGGGAAGAAATTGAATGAGGTGAACTACTTGGTACGGACTCCAAACAGGAAGAAATGTCACAGAGTGTGTCATGTGAATATGCTCAACAGGTATTTTGAGAGGGAAGGAAAGCAAAAGGAGAAGGTATTAATGATTACAGCACTGAAGGAAGACACACGTTCAGAGGGTTCTGAATTGGACATTCCTAATATCAAATTGAACAATGAGAAAGTTGTCAAAAATTGGGATAAATTACTGAGTTACCTTCCACGAGAAAAGCATACTAACCTGAGAGAGTTATTACGATATCTTGGAGAGATATGCGGAAATAAACTGGGAAGTACGAACATAATTGTGCATGGTGTCGACACAGGAGACACTGTTCTGATTAAATAACATCCTTAAAGGCATTATCCTCTCAAGTTGTCAAGGGTTCAGAAGGAAATAGAGCACACGCTCCAAGGTGGCATAATCGAAATGAGTTACTGTGCTTGGAGCTCATGTATAGTCATGGCGCCAAAGCCAGATGGTACCCAGTGGACATTTGTGGACTATCACAAACACAAAATCGTTACAAAGTCTGATGCATATCCTCTTGCATGTTTGGAGAACTTTGTCGAAAAAGTGGGAGAAGCTACTTACATTTCTAAGTTGGACTTGCTCAGAGGCTACTGGCAAGGACCTCTGTCAGAGAGAGCAAAGGCAATTTCGGCTTTCATAACACTAAATGGATTCAGTTCAGAATTGTGGCATTTGATATGTAAAACGATCCAGCCACCTTTCAGAGACTGATAATGAGGTCATTGTCGGATTCCCCAACTATGTGGTGTCCATTGATCACCTGGTAGTTTTTAGTGACTCTTGAAAGGAACATTTACAGCATTTATCGGACTTGTTTGATCGACTTCAGAAGGCAGGCTTGCTGGTAAACCTAGCTAAAAGTGAATTTGAGAAAGCCAAGTCACGTTCCTGTGTCATGTTATTGGACATGGACCAATGGCGCCATGAGATTCAAAAACGAAAGTAGTTGGGGAATGTTCCATACCGTCGACAAAAATAAATATGTAATACTACGGTTCCTGGGATTGACTGGATTTACTGAACGTTTGTGCCAAACTTTAAGCGGTGTGGCTGCTCCACTCACCGAATTGTTAAGGGCAAGAACTCTCAGTGGACAGAGGACTGTCAAAAGGCATTTTCCAGCCTAAAACCTGTGTTAGACACTGCCCCAATATTAGCTACTCTAGATTACATGAAGTCTTTCAAGGTGGCTATCGATGCCAGTGATGTGGGCATTGTTTCAGTGTTCCTGCAGGAGGATGATGAAGGAATAGAAAGACCGATCGGGTGTTTTTCTGGCAAGTCGAACGTACATCAACAGAAATGTTCAACAGTGGAGAAAAAGACTTTAAACTTGGTGTTGGCATTACACCGTAACTGTGTTTATATTACCAGCAATGCATCTGAAACAATCGCATACACTGATCACAACACATTGACATTTGTGGAAAAAATTAAAGACAAAAATGCCAGACTGTTTAGATGGAGCTTGTTGTTGCAGCCATTCAATGACAATTGTGCATGTGGCAGGTCGCGAAAACGTGAAAGCTGATGAGTTACTGAGACGAGAATGAGATATGGAGGTGTTCGGTGGTGGGTATACAGCAGCCTGGTTTTGTCTGGGTTTGTGCATGTTTGAATGTTTACAATTAGTACAGTATATCTGTCAGTTTTAAGACTACTAACTGGGTCTAAAGGATTAAAAATGCAACCACCTTTTATCATTGATGTTTTTTTTAAGGGAGGAAAGATGTGTCACAAAGCAAGTCCCTTTTTGTCTAAAAGCTGTTCCTTGGCTCAAGTAGACTCTGTCCTTGTTTTTTTTTCAGAGGAACAATAAAACGGGGCCAATATCCAATCAGAGCTGAAAATTGTGCAGCAGGTCAGGCAGCATCCAAGGAGCAGGAGAATCGACGTTTTGGGCAGAATCCCTTCCTCACTTTCTCCAAGCTCCGATCAGTCTGGTTTGGTACAGAGATGAAAAGTACTTTCAGAGGTCTTTTATTTATATGGAAACAGATGAGTCTTCAGGCCAAAGTGGCCATGCTTTATTAGTGACCAGTATACTGAACGGAGAGTGGTGAGCTACTGTAGCTGAACGAGCTGAGCTGAGCAGTTTCCAGTTGAGTCTTGAACTGGGAAGTTCAACTGGGAGCTGTGTGGAAACTCTCTCTTCTTTCTGACCTTCAACTTCAACCTGGAAGTTTGTGTTCCATTTATACTGTTTTCTTTATTATTGGGAGTTTGCTTATTGGGACAGTTGTGTGTATTCGGAATAGCATAATTAAGTCTAGCTGAATAGGTTGAATTCTGTCGTGATGTTTTATTCTGTTCTTTGTGTTTCATTGTGTAATTTTATGATTAAAGTTTTTGTCTGTTTCAAAATCTAATAGTCAACCTAGCTAAATTACCTCTGGTAATTTTCATTGTACACTTACCGAAACAAATTGCAAAGGTGTGCGCTCGGCTGCATGCTTAAAAGTGTTTGGCGTAGTCTAACCTAGTTGTTAACATCTCGGAGATGGAAGATCCCTCCTTGGGACTTGGCACAAACCATTCACTTTCCCTCCTCATGGTCAGCAAACCACGTGAACAATAGCAGGTGTGTACCATTAGCAATGGAGCCAGGAGGAACAACATGGAGCAGTCTGTCTTTGCAGTCTATGGCTCATTGGTTTGTCGTGTTGCAGCAACAATGACATTCTCCAATTTCAGTCTAACAGTTTGGATGGGCTGAATGGCCTCTTCTGTTCATGTGTCAGTGTCTGGAGGAACTGAATGTCTTCCTCCTGGCCCGAGGGCAGAGGTTCAAGGACTTCAGTGGGCAACCCTTAGTTCATGCCTACCAGCACGCTGTGCAGACTAGACTCTATCTTCCTGGGTTATAGGAGACAAACAGAAGGCTGGAAGAACACAGCAAGCCAGGCAGCACCATGAGCTGGGAAAGTCAACATTTCAGTTATAACCGTTCTTCAGAACTGGGTTGGGGGGTAGGGGGAGCTGCAGATAAAGAGGGAAGGGAGTGGTTGGGGTGGGGAGATCAGGGGGATGGTCAGTTACGGCTATGTGGACACAAGTGCGAGGTGCTACCTGGTTAGGCGATGGGAGGGATGAATCCGGTTGGGAGCCGAAAGGTAGGGTCGTTAGGTGAAATGGAAAATATCCCAGTCACTTCCTATTTCAATTCTCTTTCCCAATCCCTTTCCAACATGGCCATCCTTGGCCTCCTCCATTGTCACAATGAACCAAACCATAATTTGGAGGAACAACATCTCATCTGTCACCTCTGCAGCCTGCACCCCGGGGGCTCAACATTGAATTCTCCAATTTCAAATTACCTCCCTTCCAATCACCCCCGACTCCCTTCCCAAGCCCTCCCCTCCCGTCCATTCCTCTGAGCCACCTTTTGTCCAGCTACCAAATGGATTCAGCCCTCCCATCAACAACTCGCTGATATCTTTATCTGTGTTCACTAATCCCCAGCTCGGCACTCTGCCTCCTCCTCCCTCACCTGCCACTTTATCTATAGACCCCCTTACTCCCACCCACAGTCCTGACAAAGGGTTATATCCAAGGCATACACTTCTCAAAGTCTTGATGCTGCCTTGCTTATTCTGTTTTTCCAGCTTCTTGCGTATGTATTTTGGATTCCAACACCTGTTTTTATTTTAAATTGTCTTCTTGTGTAATAGGCAGGAGTGAGTTAAGGCATTGCACCTATTGTTATCCAATAGATCTGATGGGCTGAATGGCTTTCTTATATTACTGCGAAACTAGCTAGAGTTGCTGAAGGGGTCCCTCTTTCTTTTAACCGTGGAAATGTTTATTCTCCAGCAGTGCTTTTGATTCATGTTACCATTACATTAACAGCACAAGCTTGAATGTTGCCCAGATTTGATACTTTAGTACCTTAGGCGGTGACCGATTGTTCTGAACATTGTATAATCTTGAAAGAACATCCCCACCTCTGATTGCATGAAGGAGGGAAAGACATTGATGAAGCAGCTGAAGATGTTTATGCCGAAGAAGCTACCCTGAGGATTGCCCACAGAGATATCCAGGGACTGGGAGGATTGATGTCCACCAGCCCCATTGTGCTCTGAATGATTCAGCCGGCGGGGAGTTTACAACTGATTCCCATCAAGTTCAATTGCGGCCGAGTGCAAATCAGCCCTGACTTACTGAATCGAAGTGCAGGTCTGAGAGGCTATGTAGCCTGGTTTTATTCCAGTATACCTCATAGTCCAGTCACTTTGTGGCCTCTTCCATTTCCTGTGTTACTGACTTCAAGTAGCTGAATAGATTGATCCTGTTGATGTGCAACTGGATACTGGTGCTGCATGATCTGGTTACAGTTTTATAGGCCCGAGGGGTTTATTGGCCTCCTCCTGTAATTGTATATTAGGCTCCAGGTGCTAAAAAACCTCATTCTGTTCTGCTGTAACTGAAATCCATATCGACTAAATCTACTTCCAATGGAGAAATTGAGCACGGCAGATGCTGGAGATCAGTGTCGAAAAGTGTGGCACTGGAAATCACGGCAGGTCAGGCAGCATCAGAGGAACTGGAGAATCGATGTTTTGGATGTTCCTGATTAAGGGCTTATGTCCGAAACATGGATTCTCCTGCCCCTCGAATATGCCTGACCTGCTGTGCTTATCGAACACCACATGTTTTGAAATATACTGCCCCACACAAATCAATCTTCCTGGTCACATCATCCACTTACTTTAAGAGAATTGTCAGGCACAATCTTCCTCGCAAAAAAGCCATACTTACTATTCCTAATCAAAGCCTGTCTTTCTAAATCCATGCACATCTTATCCCTCAGAACCTTCTCAAGTAACTTACCTACCACGGATGTTCAACCTACTGATCTGTAGTTCCAAGGCTTTTTTTGTTCAGTTCTTCTTGAATAAGGGCACAACATTTGCTATCGTCCAGTCTTCGGGACATTACCTGTGGTTACTGATGATAAACATTAAAAGCCAGGGTCCCCGCAAATTCTTCTGGAGCCCCTTGAGGTGTTCTTGGATATATTAGGTAAGGACCGTGAGATGTATCCATTTTCAAACATTCTAGTATGTCCAAAATCTCCTCAACTATGATATAGATTGGCTCTAAGATATCACCACTAACTTCCTCAAGTCCTCAAGTCAATATGTCTTTCTCCACATTAAACATAGAATAGAAATATTCGTTGACGACTTCACCCATCACATAGAGTTCCACATTGGTCTTTGAGGGGTCCTATTTTCTATCCAGTTTTTGATTTTTCTTTTAATAGATTTAAAGTAACTTTTTGGATTCATCCTAATCTTTTCAACCAAGACTCTTTCTTGCCCCCTTTTCACCCTACAGCTTTCCTTTTTCAGAACTCCTGTATCTCTAATATACCTCCAGGAATTCCCTTGATCCCAGCGGCCTGGACCTGAGCCACGCCCCAAGTTCAAACATGAACCTGTGGACCAGTTTTGTCCCTCTCCATAACTATTTGAATATTAATAGAACTACAGTTACTGGTCACAAAGTGCTCCCCCACTGTTAACTCAGTCACCTGTCCTGCCCTATTTCCTAAGAAAATCTCGTGTTTTTCCCCTTCCCGAGTAGAACTCTCTGTACACTTTTTGAGGAAACTTTCCTGAAGCTTTTATCGGATTCTATCTCATCAAATCCCTTAACGCTCTTGCCGTTCCAATCTGTATGAGAAAAAATAAAAGCCCCCATTATGATAACCCTATTGCTCTAGCAGGTTTCCCCTCTCTCCCAGCACATTTATTATCTCATTCCTGTTGACTATTTGCGGGCCTATAGCACATCCACAATCACGTTACAAACACCTTCCTATTTCTTAACTCCACCCACAAAGCCTCACTGGGTGATTCATCAGTTATTTTATCTCTGTGTACTGCTGTGGAACTCGCCTTAATCAGAAATGCAACTCCACTCCCCTCCTTCCAACATCTCTGTCTCACCTAAAGCACCTGTACCCTGGCACATTAAGCTGTCAGTCCCATCCATCACTTAGCCATGTTTGTGTAATGACTATAATATACCAGTCCCACTGACTTATCCACGTCCTGAGTTCATCGGCCTGACCTGTAGGCCTTCTTGCATTGAAATACATGCAATTTAATCCAAAAGTCATTTCTCTGTGTCATTTTCCAGCCTAAATTTACTATTTATGATTACTCTATCTCCTTCCAACCTCGCACTTGCCTCCCTGCTCTTGAGGATACCATCCCCTGCCAATCTAGTTTAAACCCACCCTCGTAACACTAGCAAAACTGGACGCCAAGATATTGGTGTCCCTTCCAGTGCATGTCTCGGACGGTAATCTCCCTCTAAGGAGGTTTTTTTTTAATGTTTCTCCGAGCTCTCTGAAATTTTGCTCCAGAACCTCGGCCCTATTTTAACGGGTATCATTTGTGCCATCGTGCATAATGACTTCTGGATGCTCACCCAACCCCTTGAGAATGTTCTGCAGCCACTTGGTGACATCCTGGACCTGAGCAGCGGGGAGGTAACCCACCATCCTGGATTCCCGTTTGTGGCCACAGAATCTCCGATCTGTCCCTCGAACAATCGACCCTCCTATCTTTAACGTCCTGTTTACCTTTACCCTTTCCTGCTGTGCCCCAGAGCCAGTGGTAATACCACCAACCTGGCTACTGCTGCTTTCCCCTGAACGTACATCGCCCCCAACAATCCAAAATGGTCTACATGTTATGGAGAGGAATGGCCACGGACTATTTCTGCACTCTCTGCCTATTCCCTTTGCCATTCCTGGTGATCTCACAGCTACTCTCTGCCTGGAACATGACAGGAAGCAAGGAACGCCTGTTGTGTTTATTTAAATACAACAGGACTGACAGGTAAACTCAGGGCGATGAACGTTGGACTGGAATATTACAGTCATGAAAGAAACATACCTAGAGGTGTGTCCACCACACTAAAGCGCTTACCTATGAAGTTCTCGGTATCTCAGATGACTCTGAGTGCATCCTAAATTATCTTCAGCCCAACAAGTCCGCACCGATCCTCCAAAGAGCAGCCCACTAAGACTCACTCCCCTACACTACAGGCAAATTAGCACGACCAAATCACCGAACCTGCACATCTTTGAACTGTGGGCAGAAATCGCATCAGCCAGAGGAATCCCATGCAGACACGGGCAGAATGCACAAACTCCACACAAGCAGTTGTCCGAGCCAGGATTTGACCCCTGCTCCCTTGTGCTGTGAGGTAGCAGTGCTAACCACTGCGCCACCGTGCCGCCCATCTCCAGCTCCCTAACACGGTCTCCCAGGAGATGAAGCTGGGTGCACAGTCCACACGTATAGACATCAGGGACGGTGAAAATCTCCGTGAGCTACCACATCCCACAAGAGGAACGTGCGACTGCCCTAACTGCCATCTCGACGGCTATAACAGTAAAGTTAAAAGGACTTTATTTCAGTTTCCCTGTACATTTTGCTGAGCTGCAGCTGTCCGAAGCCTCTCGTATCAAAGCCTTAATGTTTACTCTGCTCCAACGGCATGTCTCTCTACCTCTCCAGATAGAGTTTTCGTCAGCGAAGCAAGGAGACACGACAGTGATGCAGTGTTTAGGTCTTCAGCACTCCTTGACACCTGGCCACTGACTACCTGCTCCCCAGTGCAGATCTCTGCTTGGCCTTGAAGGGTGTCTTGCTGAGGTCTTCCTTCTGGTAGTGGTGACTTGTCCATGCAAATCCTCACCCGAACAGGCAATCTGTGTTGTCGCAGCCCTCTTGTGCTTTCTGTCTATTGGTATCGCGTTTATGAATTCCTTAAATCCCTCGAGAGAGGTTATGTTCTTGTGAATACAGGGCTATTGGAAAAGAACACTATTAGACATAAGGCCAACAATATGTCTATCCTCTAACTGAGTCTGCTTTTCCTTCGATTAGGTTATTTTTATTTTGTTAATCCCCCATTCCACTTTTCTGCAATTTCCCATAACACTTGTATAAAAATCTGTCTGCCTCAGCCTTGAAGATATTTAATGGTCCAGCCTCAACAGCCCTCAGAATTTTCTACAATTGTTTCCCTCTCACTGATGTGAGACTTGGTGGTCTTTAATCTGGTGATTTGCCCACTCTATCTTGCATAAACTTCCAATTCTTCCTCAGCTCCTGTGTAAATTTGCTCAAGGGTCAAACGGTCACTCTCCCTGAATCCAGAAACTGCTTCTCCAAACTAAAGACCGATTCGTAGCATGTACTTAACATTTTCTCTGGCTGCATAAACAGGTTATCCCCTTAGTCCCTAACACTCCAGTTCTTTCCCGCAATATCGTCTTCCCCTTAATATACACCAAAAATATGACTTTGGATTCTTGCTAATCTAACCCGCTAATGTTTTATCACCGCTCCTGCTGCTCTTCCGCTGACTTTTTAAGTTTAGCCCTCCACTTTCTATATTCTTTTAGGACCTTCATTGGCCCGCTCACTTGGTACCTGCTTTAAGCTTCTCTTTCCTTTTTCATCCTTTTCGGGATTTGTGTCGACACCTGAAGTTCTCAGGGCTTGTTTTCCTAAATCTTATCTTCGGTGTAACATGCTGGGCCAACACTGTCATCAATTCAATTTTAATCAAATGATCCCCCAACCCCCGCCCCACATTGTTTTGCTCCAGTTTCACCCAGAAGCAACTGCACTTTGGCCAGATTCTATCATTTTTTTTTCATAAAATCTGTCTACCCAATCCAAAAAGCTTTTATGATTCAAACAATTTTGGGGCCTTTTCCTTATCAAAGTCAAAATGTGTGATATCACGGTCACTGGTCCTATAATGCTCTCCCACTTCTTCCTGGAATACCTGACTGGTTTCGTTCCCCACAGTGAGTCCCAGCACTGCACTGCCCTTTGTTGTATCTGCTCTATGTTGATAGAAGAAGCTCTTGGGAATAAATTTCAAAGCACTTGCACATCTTAAGAAGTTATCACTGCCATGATGAACTTATGGAATTGAAATGTCTGAATATAATGTTCCTATTATTGATTTTACACATATCAATAACTTGGTTATATACCACTCCCGTACTTTCCTTTATCCGGGATTCCACAATATATCCCAAGCAGTGTTTCTGTCATGGTTTTGAGATGGAGTTTTAACCACCAAGCCTCATTAGAAGATCCTTTCAAGATATCGTCCCTTTTTAAGCCAGTAACTGACTCCATAATTTATAAGACAACACTACCTCATCTTTTACCCTATCGCCTGTCCTGACTATAGTTCTGGTCCCACAGAATACTGAGTTGTCAGCCATGACCTCCCTCAAACACATCTCTGTAATGGTAAAAATGACACACTTCCACATATCATCTCGTTTCCTTGTCATATCTCTCTGTCTGATAATATTAGCAGCATTTAGGTAAAGCACATCCAACCTGGAATATATCACCTGGAATACTCTGTACCTCGGAGTTCTTCAGTCATTCACTGCTCGTTATAAAGCTGTCCAATTCACAAACCAAAACTGTAACTCTGGGACTGAATGAATATTTATTGAATTGCAATTTCGTTTTTAGTAAAAGTGTTCATCAAATGCAGGTTTCCAGAACTGAACAGTCAGCTCTAACTACAACTGGTTTCTGCTGATTAATCGCCTGCTCAGTGTGCAGAGGGGACAGCCCTCAGTAATGGGCAACGTGAGGATTGTATTACCTGGTGATCGGAGCTGAAAAGTGTGATGCTGGCAAAGCACAACTATTCAGTCACCATCTGAGGCACAGCAGTGTCAAAGTTTTGGCATCTGCCCTTCATGAGAAAGCCATTCGTGCCTTCCCATGTTTTCCATTCGATAATACACAGGATATTGGGAACCATACTTGCTCAGGAAGGCAGCACTGTACAGAGCCCTGAAATGGAAAGCAGTCAATCAGTTGGTTGGACAGGGAGTAAACCAGTTGAGGTCAAATACAGACTGATTGAAGTACCAACATAAGGATATATAAATCCCTCAGCCCGACGGGAAACACCCTAGGTTACTACAAGAAGAGAGGAAAGAGATTTTTGTGCTTTTGGCGATGGTCTTTGCGTCTTCACTCTCTATTTGAGTAGCATCAGTTGATTGGAGGGTGGCAAATGTTACTCCCTTGTTCAGGCAAGGGAACATGGATTGTCCTGAGAACGACAGACCAGTCAGTCTTACAGCTGTATTGGCCAAAGTATTGGAGAGGATTCTGAAAAAAATCATAGTTTGATTAGAAATAGTAAGCATGGGTTTTTGAGGTGCAGGTCATACCTCACAACTCTTATTGGATTCTTTGAGGATGGGATTAAACACACTGAAGAAGGTAGAGCAGTGAATGCGGAGTGCATGGATTTTAACAATGCGTTTGATAAGCTTCCCCATGGTAGTTTCATTCAGAAAGTAAGGAGGCATGGCATACAGGGAGTCCTGTCTGTCTGAATAGAGAATAGGATAGCCCATAGAAGACAGAGGGTGGTGGTAAATGGGAAGTACTCAGTGTGGAACTAGGTGAGCAGTGGTGTTCCGTAAGGATCGGTTCTGGGACCTCTGCTGTTTGTTATTTTGATAAATAACTTGGATGACGAAGTGGAAGGGTAGGTTCGTAAGTTTGATGATGTAACACTGGTTGGTGGAATTATGGATAGTGTGAAGGGCTGTAATAGTTTGCAACAGGATAATGACAAGATGCAGGACTCTGCTGCTTAGTGGCATATGGTGTTCAATATGGAAAAGTGGGATGCGATTCATTTTGGAAGGTCGAAGTTGAATGCAGAATACAGGGTTAGAAGCAGGATTCTTACATTGTGGAGGAACGGGGATCACATGGGCTATGGAATAGCTCCCACAATGTGTCTACACGGGTTTATAAGATTGTTAAGAAGGTGTTTGATGTGTTCATTAGCCGATGGATTGAGATTAAAAACTGCGAGGTTATGCTGCTACTCGATCGAGTCCTGGTGAGACCACACTTAGAATATTGTGATCAGTTCTGGTTGCCTCGTTTTAGTAAAGATGAGGAAGCTTTGGTGAGGTTGCTGAGGAAATTTATCAAGATGTTGCCTGGACTGGAGGGCATGTCCTGCAAAGAAAATTTGAGGGAGCTCGGGTATTTTCCTTATTGTAACGAAGAAGAATGGAACGTGACTTGACAGCGATGAGAGGCATAGATAGAGTGGATAGCCAGAGAATTTATCCCAGGGTGGAAATGGCTATCTCGAGGGGGTATGATTTTACAGAAATTGGAGGAAGGTTTAGGGGAGATGTCAGAGGTAAGTTCTTTACACAGAGAGTGGTGGGTGTATGCAATGAACAGCCAACAGTTGGAGTAAAATCAGCTATATTAGGTATATTTAATTGGATAGGTACATTAATGATAGTATAATGAAAGATATGTAGGTTAGTTTGATCTTAGAGTAGGATAAAAAGTCAACAGAACGTCAAGGGCCAAAAGGCCTGTACATGCTGCACTGTTCTGTCTTTCCAGTTTCACCCAGCTTGTGGATTCCCCTTAAATTGTTGAATTTGTGAGGGAGTGATGTGTGTGAGATCAGGAAGCTTTGGAGGGGTGTAAAGCCAAAACCTCCAGTTATGGTCTGCATTGTTACAGTCACCTGAAGGCGAGTATAATATGTTTGTTTACTTAGACCAGACAGAATCCACCAAGTTCAGTTATTAATGTGATTTGTGGATTGCCATTTGCTGCTGGTTACTTCACATACATTCTACTGTGTGATCCATGTAGTAATCTCTGACCATTCATAGAGATGTACAATTTTATTTTGATACCGGAGAATGTGAAGGTGACATTTATTGGATATGGCTTTAGAGGTTTCTTTGTGAGACACAAGGCACTGGAATAGATTGTCAAACTGTTAACGTCTTCACCCATGTCTGGACCAGGGTGCTGATATATGGAGTCTGGGAGACAGGTCAGATTTCATCACTGTAGGTAACTTGTATGGTGAGATTCTGGCTCTCCATGTCAACACGTCTGCTCTCTGGGCCAGGCTCTGACTAAGATGAATTTCAAAACCTGGTTGCTGGTCAGCCATTAGTATTTAACGTGGACAATATTTGTACCTACACTGAGACCAGTGATAGTCTGTTGGCGGGTTACCCCTCTGCCCAAGGAGGTTTCCAACTTATTTGTTTTGAAGTAATGTTTCACTGACTGCCCTGAACCATATTAGAAGCTCCATGCACAGATTTTGGAACAGGCCACCGAGTCTCTCTGCATCACAGGCAACTGTGAGGTCTAATAACACTGTAAATGATTTCAGATAAATTGGAAGAAATTTTCAGCGTAGCATATTGCAAGGTGTTGAGTTTACTGACCCGAACAATAATCGGATGTTTGCTATATTTCATGAATTGGACAACAATAAGATGAGAACGATAATCATTCAACTGAACTATAATCTCTTAAATCAATTCTGTTAATTCTATATTTATGGAACTAAAGTATAAACTCCTGTCAAAATTTCCTAACTCAGAAATAAAGCATGTACATTTTATTTTATCGAAGAAAGAACATAACTCTTGTGGTGATTATAATTACATATTCAATGTCAAGATTCAAAGCAATGTTTTGCCACTCCAATATTTTTAAAGTGGTTGGCTTCTGAGTGATTGCATATTCAGAGTGAGCAGAAGATTGAACATACAAATAGAATAAGCGTTCTTATACATTTATATATATATATATATATATATATATATATATATATATAAGTTTAATTTCTCACTGAAATGTATGATCATCAGCTATTTGCCACAATTTTAAAATGGCAATAAGTCAACATGGACTGTAAATATTAAACTAAATAAATTGTTTGTGTTATCAAATTTCAGTGAACAATCATTTGAAAACTTCCAATTTTTAGAATGAATGATATTTAATATGAAATGTAGAGAGTAAAAAAGACAACGAAGATAATATCGTGTCAGAGAAATGTCAAAGCTTCCAAAGGGGTTTGTGCCAAAGCAATGATATATTTGTTTTAGCAATTAGAACAACACATGTAAAATATTAATGTTCTGAGTAATCATTAGATTTCATAATGAAGCTGACCTTGCAATACTTGCATTTTAAATGCTTATGCTGCACCAAATAATCAGATATTTGTGAGCATTTACAATGTGAAATAATTGGATACTGACTTTTATTTAGAGCTGACACATAACAGAGTACAAAACTTTAAGGTACAGGCGGAAATCATTGGCATTGTGTATGAATCAGTTCCAAAAATGTCTCCAAACACCTCTAATACGCCAGCCCTCTCTCTGTTGCCCGTTAAATTAATAATTTCCAAATGTATATCCAGTTCTGTTTTGAATCTTCATTCACAACTTGCCCAGTCAGTCAATTCCAATTCGTAACAACTCCCTAAATAAAGACACTTTTCCTTATTTTACTCCTCGCTCTTCTGCTTACAAACATGAAATTATAATTCTTTGATGCTATAATGCCAACTAATAGAGTAATATTTTTCACTCTGACAGTTTATTCCTACTTTTGAGCACCGCAATAAATTCATATGTTTGGCTGTTCTGCTCCAAGAACAATAAGCCTTGCAAGAACTGTAACAAACACCACAACGGAAAAACAAGCAGAAAAGTAGTCACCAGGATATATGAACATCAACTAGCCACAAAATACATGACACCAACACTAATTCCTTGCGTACTGATAAGGAAGTACGCCACTCTGACTAATCTGCATATCCATCCTAGGACAGGCCAAACAGAGACAAGCCCAAGTATTCCTAGAAACATGGCATTCCAACCGGAACTCCATCAACAAACAAATCAATTTCGATGCCATCTCCCACCCTCTGACGAAAAGGTCCGGAAATAACATCATCGACAGAGGAATTTACATGATCAACGTAAGGAAACCGAAACACTTAAATAGAAAGTGGGAGATAACGCCAGCACTTCACTGGATGCTCACTTACTGAAACAGTCAATGGAACAATCCAGGAACTGCCATTAGCTATTGCTTCAGAATATATCAGTGTTCATGGCTGCCACCATGTAGAATCATTGAATGAAAATGCGAGCATGCACCACCAATTGCATATCCAAAGGCTTTTTTGAAAGTTTGTTAGATTATCTGCTCAATCACCCGCCGAGGGAATGCACTCCAGACACATGTCACCAGGGGCAGAACGGTGGCTCATCGGTAGAACTCCTGCCTTCGAACGCGGGGACCCAGGAATGATTCCAGCATCGGGTGACAGCCTGTATGGATTTTGCACATGCCTCCCGTGTCTGCGTGGTTTCCACCAGGTACTTCGGTTTCCTCCCACAATCCAAATATGTGCAGATTAGGTGAATTGGCCATGCTTAATTGCCCATTGTGTTCAGGGATGTGTAGGTCAGGGGTAAATATAGGAGGAACGTGTTTGTGTGGGCTATTCTTTGGAGGGTCAGTGTGGATTTGTCGGGCCGAAGAGCCTATTTCCACACTGTAGGAATTTTATATTCTATGTCTGTGCCACCCTCTCAGTTCAAAACAGACTCACCAATCCTCTCTCAATCCCCTGCCTTTCACTTTAAGCATGTATCCCTTTGTTTTTGACCCTTCGACTAAGGTAAACAGCTGCTGTCTCTTCATCCTCTCCATTTCCCTTATGCTCTTGTACACCTGTACCAGGTTCCCTCCTCAACATTCCCTGCTGCAATGAAAAAAGGAGCAAATGTAGCCCTCACAATTCACAGTTTGAGCACACACTTGTCTTGTTAATTCAGATGTGCATTATCTCACATTTATCAGTGTTAAACTTTATCGGCCATTAATCTGGATATAGAAATCATCTGTTTATATCGTCCTGTAGCCTAACCCTTTCCTTGTCACTGTGAACCAATCACCCAATCTATGTGTCATCCCCAGCATTAGTTAACATTCCATTGCCGTCCAGCTTCCACATTCTCACCATCATCATTTATGAATATCACAAACAAACCTTGATTTCCTTCCTGTTCTCCAGATGTTATTCACAGAAGAGGAATTAAGAATTCCAGTCTCTTGCTGTTCTTATTTTGGGGAATTTACAAAGTGATGTAGTTAACATCTATTCTGAGGAAGCTGCTAATAGCATTTTCGACACAGAGTTGAAATCATCTTTTAAACTCTACCCCTCATCATGTCTTATTCATAAATTTTGTACCTAATTTAAGATGAACTAGGGTTTGACACCTTGCACTGGAACATTAGTCATTTGTGTGGCGCTGTTCGTTTTATCAATAGTAGGAGCTGAAATTTTTCATCTGCAGGATGGACACTGACTCATTGCTTGAATCAGTGAATGCGATGAGGATAAATATTCAATTAAATTCTACGTTATGGACAAACTGCAGGAGATCAAATCATATGCTCATGTCTACCTTGAATTGAAAGCAAATACATACTGTTTTTAAAAAATCAAAAATATTGAGACACCATACCGGGAAAAAAAAATGTCATCTGCATTTGATGGAGATACATAAATACAGAGTGAATGTGCAATCTGAACAAGAATCAAGTGATAGAAAAAGAAATACATCGAATCATAATTTTCAATGGAACCAGATCCCAATTTTCCTGAACAGGGATATATTTCACCCAACATCACATTTGCTAAAGCAAGATTTTCCCAGTCACTAAAAGTTCATTAGCCATTCTTCCTCCCTCTTCTTACTGTTTTTGTGCACTCCTACTTCCCTTACAATACCCTTCTGCTGCTACATACTCTTCCATTGATGATATCTCTTCACATCTTTCTTCTCCCACTCCCACTTAAGTTACACCAATTCCCTAGCTACTCCCACTTCCACTGGCCATTACTTTCTGTTTTTGATTTCCAACGGGGGTGATGGGAACTGCTGACTTCTGTGCTGCTATTGGTCTTTATTGGATGATGAGATTGAGGTGATCAATGTCCACTTGGAGCTGATGTGTGTCTGTCACTGTCCAATGCACCATGAACATGGTGGTTCTGTTCCCCATAGAGAGTGGAACTTTATTTCTGACTCTTTGTCACAACGCTTAACCAAACAGCCTCATCACAAATAGGAAAAACCTCTCCTCAGAATCAGACGACCATGCATCAGTTTTTCCTTAAACGTTGTGAGAACAGTGACCACATTGTTCAAATAAGCCATGTTCTATCGTTTTGGGAATGACAAATAAACTCTGCCTTTGGTACTGCCTTCCGAAACTATGGATGGATTTGTCTTATTAATAACATCATTTGTTTTCACGGTTTGGTCTAAAGTCTCAGAAAACTAACATCTTGCTGGTTGAGTGTCACCCCAATGAAATCAGAGCACTACAATAAAATAACGATTCTGATTATTTTCAGTCAGTTACTTTATGAGGACTGATCGTGCGAAGTCACTGTCACTGAGATCAACATTTTCTCTGTCCACCAGCATCTCATCACATTGGCTCAAGGCTGCACTATTACCCAATTCTACTTCATTCTCCAGCTCATTCGCTGTGCTCGCCAGCTATATGAGGACTACAATAACTTAGAGATGCCTACGAGGCTCTAGAACCGGCCAACCCCTCCCATGCCCTGCGCTCTGAGCCCAACCCCTCCCATGCCCTGCGCTCTGAGCCCATCCCCTCCCCCAAGCCCACCTCCTGTCGTGTATTCACCATCCCTCCTAAACTGCCACGCTGTAATGCTGAATGTTCTGTACTCAGCAAAGGTCTCAGCTTTATCCCTCTGTGCCCCCACTTTAATGCATTTCAGGAATGACATAATATTGAATTTCTCTTCCACCGTCTTCTCCTTGGTGTCCAGTTCTTTGGACAAGAGTGCACTCACCACTCTACAGACCCTTCGCCCAGCTCCAATACTCTCCCTCCACCTGGAAACATTCCTCTGGCATTTACGTTGATTCAATCTGTACTTTGAGAACTTTTAATGTGACACTGGTTGTTTTAATTTCTCTGCATCCCCTTCACCCTATCCCACCTATCACTCTCTGAACAGACTGTACTCTGAATGCTTTGATAAAACCCTGACTGTGTTATTCAGCCTGTGCCGATAAGGGTGGTGCTGCTGTAGTCTGATGGACTCACCTCAGCACTCAGATACCTCCACACATGACCTGCTCCTCCATAACCCTGCCATGGCACATCAGGCCATTTTATTAACTAAATCTGGCAATATTTCATATGGAGATTCCCACCCACTCACCCCCATCTAACAGTCCCGAAGCTGATGGTCCTCTGATAGCAGGGCTCGCTTTTTTGTCCTCCTGAAAATCCACAAACAGAACTGCCTGGGCAGACCCATTGCTTCAGCATGCTCCTGCCACACAGAGCGGGTGCATGGATACACACGTGGGCCCAAGTTCTACCTGTTCCTTCATGGGTTACGTAGACCGTTCCTTGTTCCAGTTCATTCTAGCCTCCACCCAAACTGTTTCTCCAATACGTAGATGATATGTTAGCTGTTGCGCCTCTCTCTTGTCCTGAATTGGAAAAGTTCATCGTTTCCAATTTGCACTCCTCCCTCATTTTCATCTGGTCTATCTCTGACTCCTCCCTTTTTTTCCTCGACATCTCTGCTTCTATTTCTGGGGATAGGCAGGTCACTGATATTCAGTATTAAGCCACCGACTCCCACAGCTACCTGGAGTATACACCCTCACACCCTGTTTCCTGCAAAGATTCCATTACATTCCCCCAATTCCTCCCTCTCAACCGCATTGCTTCTGATGATGTCAACTTCAAAACTGTGGCCTCTGAAATGTCCATCTTCGTCCTCAACGAGAATTCCCCAGCACTATTGTCGACAGGGCTCTCAACCAGTTCTGACCAACCTCTTGCACTTCTACCCTCACACTCTCTCCTCCCTCCTGCAACAGCGTTAAAAGTTCTCCTTGTCCTTACCTACCATCCCACCAGCATTCACATGCCGAAGATCATCAGTCTGCATTCCCCCACCTCCGGCGTGATGCCACCACCAGACACATATTTGCCTCCTCTCCCTTTTCCGCCTTCTGAAGTGACCATTTGCTCCAGGACACCCTGGTCCGCTCGTTTTTCACTGCCAACACCTCCCCCCACCTCCCCCCCCCCCCCCCACCACAGGTCCACCACACTTTCCCCTGCAGGAGGTGTTACATTTTCCCATTTACCTCCTCCCTCCTGACAAACCAAGGGCCCAAACATACCTTCCAGGTGAAGCAGCATCCTACCAACATTTCCCACAATCCAGTCTACTACATGCGCTGCTCACATTGTGATCTGCTCTACATGGGGGAAACTAAAGGTAGACTGGGTGAACACTTCACAGTATATCCAAGCTGTACCTATGCAAAAGACCCTGATTTTCCAGTTGCCTGCCAGTTTAATATCTCATCCTGCTCCCTGCCCAATATCTCTGTGTCAGACTTGCTGCAGTGTTCCAGGACATTTCAACGCAAGCTGGAAGAACAACACCCCATTTTCCGTGGGTGGACCCTGCAGCCATTCAGAATCAAAATAATGTTCAATAATTTTAGGGACTGAACTCCTCAATGCCTCCTACCCATACCACCAGGCCTAGTACTCACTTAGCCTTCCATTACTCACCGCCTATTTTAAGGTACTAACAGTCTCCAAAAACAATTATTCAGCCTCTTCTTATATAAATCAACACTTTCAGAGCTACCATCCGTTCTGAGGAAGGGCCACTGAACTAGAAACTTTAATTCTGATTTCTCTGCACAGAGGCAGCTAGACTCGAAACGTCAGCTCTTTTCTCTTCTTACAGATGCTGCCAGACCTGCTGAGATTTTCCAGCATTTTCTCTTTTGGTTACAAATTACTCGAGATTCAACTGAGTAGCAGCTTTTCTTATATCGTTCAGATCAGTCAATTTGTCACAGTTCAGAAAGCAAAAAATCGATGGAGGGAAACTCAGCAGGTCTGGCACTCTCTGAGCAGAGATACACAGAATTAAAATTTGATTACAATATGACCTTTTCAGAACAGTGTCACATCATATTCGATATGTTAACTTTGTTTCACTCTGCAGATGCTTCCTCATCTGTTGCGCTTTTCCATCATTTTTTATTTGTATTTCATGTTTTCGTATCACTATATTTCATATTTCTTGACAGGGTTACATGCTGAATTTGGTTATATATGGACAATGTAGTCCTTTCCTGTTCCTATTATCGTTGGTGTGTCTGTGACACCTGTGTTACGGCTGAAATCTCTTTCTTATTTAAGATTCAAAGGTACAAGAATATTTTTCTGAATATCCTGTAAATCTCAGGAACGCCACCTTGTTTGAAAAGACATTTCAGAGGCAGTTGAAATTTCATGAGATAACAGGAATAAATTATTGATGGTGGAACACTCTGTATCCTTCGTTGAACTAACTTGTCTACCCTTCTCCAAAGGCTTTGATTACATAACACAGAATTACTTACAGCAAAAATTCTGCCCATTGTCTCTTCCAGTTTTGAACGACTATATCTCTCCTTTTTGTCTCCTGTATTGTCCCCATAGCCCTCCACATTTTGTTATTAGCGTTGCTTTTAATTTTAAGTATCCTGCCAGATATGGACAATACGATCAAACTCAAACAAAAAAAAAAGAACTTAGAGGGAAGGTTCACCACGTCTTGCAGTGTCTGTGAAGAGAAATCAAAGTTAATGTTCTGGTCCAGTGATCCTAATCGATCTGTATTCCCAATGATTAAATGGTTTGTATATAAAATATAGTTCACTTTATTACATTTAAAATGATCCTGTTCAGTTCACTTTGTCATTCAGCATTGCATCTCCCAAATGTTGGAGGTTTCCTTGTTGTGCATTAGATTTAATTCTGTCAGTCAGAAAGAGAGATGATGACTGGGGAATATCATTGTATCCCCCATGCAGTCTCCATAGCCACGATCCCCATTCTGTCCTATCTCCCAGCCAATGTCATGTTCATTCGAAGCAGACTCATTAATTCATAAGTCTTAATGAATAAGTTCATTGTAATTACCACTTTTGGTTTTGGACTGAGGCCAAAATGCATAAAAAATGCTGTTTTACAGCAAATAAAACTGCATTTACACGTTTGTCAATTTGTATAAATAAATTATTGAAGCATATTCACTAAAGAAGTTCCAAAGTTGCCTTATTAGAGCAGTGAAAGGAACATTCAGAGAAGTCCACACTTCCTGTATATGTTCAGGGCGACTGTGCCCAGTGACAGTGTGTTGGCTGGCGATGTTCCCGTAGAGGAGAGATCAGCACAGTAACAACATCCTGGTTGTGTTTCTTTGGGGGTGGGGGGGGGGTGGAGGGATTTGTGGAGACATGGCTACAGCATAGTAAACGGACAACAGAGCAGAATCATCTAGCCTACGAAAAGATAACATCCATCATTCTCCCTCACAACTGACTTCACCAGAGCAATTGGTGATGGGAGATGTGACCAATAGCCGGCAATGTCAACATGTAGTCCAGTCCAGTTATATTGTGAACTGAATATACTGGATTGAAAGCTGGGACTGGTTGCTCAGTGACTATGATTAATGTCAGTCTCCATGCAATGTAACAGTGTCACTGGAGTATTTCCCTCTCCTATTGATGAAGGGCTTCATTCAGTGTGCTATCCCAGTGTAGGAGCAGATGCATCAATTCCAACAGTAACATAGATCAACAGCTGCCTAGACAGAGAGAGGACAGATCTGAATCTTTGAATAGTGGACTGGAACATTACAGCAATGGAGAGGAGGTTTTTCTTGAGTCTTTTCAAAGATTACCCCCTGCTGGGAATTTCTACCATATCGGATATCCACAGTGCTGATGATTATTCTGGGTGGGGTGGAGGGTGTGCTACTAACCTATTCTCGCTATTGCTGGTGTTCTCTTCCTCTGTTCATTCATTAATCCTACAAACAAGTTTGAAATCCGTTGCAATTTCTGTTATCGATATTTGTCAGAGAAAGAAACTCTTGTCTACAGTTTCAATTGCAGTCTACATTCATTACCCACGAATTACAGACCACTCCCTCACCAACATCTGAGAACAAAACTGTTCAAAACCTCGAGATCTCTTTTTGCCCTGAACTAATTTATGTCTCGTGTTTTCTCTTTTACCAAATCTGTCCACTACCAGCTCCTAATATCCCCAATATTCATCTCTGCGTCAGTGCTGTTGCTGAACAATCCATTGCCTACACGTTGGTAAAATTCAGACTTAATGTTTCAAGCTCCCTTCTGTTCACTTTTCCGGTTACAAATATTTCAAACATAAAATTGCTCTTGCCTCGGACGTTACTTCATGATTAGGACAAGATATGAATGTAGGAATGTCGCTGGATGTAATTCAGAAGCAAAGCTTATTAAACGAAAGATATTGCTTCAAGTAATCTGTTTCAATTCCACCACAGATGATGACAGAACTTCAACAAAACTGATAAGAATTGGAATAAAAGTGAATTTCACAAAGACAACCATAAAAGCAACATTTTGTCTGAAAGCCTTCCTGTTTTGCTGATCACCTTCGGTAAAGAAAACTAATGTTATTACCCGGTCTGGGTTAAGTGAGACTTCAGCCCCATGACAATGTGCTTGACTTTATATTGGCTTGTGGAATGGCCTCAGAGTCAGGGCAATTTATGATGGTCACCAAATGCTGCCCTTGACAGAGATGCCAACCTCCCACGAAATAACAAAATTGAAGGTGAACTCAAATAAAGGAATATGCTGAAAATCTGAAATTATACAAGGCAATGCAAAGAAACGAACAGAAAGTGCTGGGAAACTTTCCTGAACTGAAAGCAGCTGGAAAAGAGTGTGATTAATACGATTGACAGGAGAGTTTGCTTTGAAGGGAAGGAGGAATCAATAGAGAAAGAGGGATATACAAGAAAAAGAGGAAACAAAGAGAATGATGATTAGCTGGGCTGGAAATCAAATGTGAGATTCACCTCATTTATTTTTCGCCATTCCCATCTTCCTGGATATCATGCCCATGTACATACAGGTATTCCCCGCTTTTCAAAAGTTCGCTTTTCACCACTTCCTTTCCCGAATGACCGACATTAGGGCCTTGTTTCGCTAACCAAAAGAAATCCGAAGAGGATTTTCACTTTTTCGAAGAAAGGCGATTTTTTCCCCATATAAATTAGTGCTACTGCACTTTACACCATATCAGATAGCGGACGGTTTCTTTCAGATAGCGAGGGAAAACTGTATTTGTCTAGGACCATGTTTTAAGCGATTTGATTCCCCGTCAGTGTTCCCTGAGTGTGGTCATCTACTTGGATTTGTTCACGGAATATGGGTATCTCTCACTGGGCCAGCATTAGTTCACTTTCACAGCTGCCCTTGAGAAGACCTTGAGCCAATGCAGTTCACGGGATTGATCTGATTTGATTTGATTTATTTTAGTCAAATGTACAATGGAAAGGTTTGTTTTGCGAGTAGTGCAGGCACATCATAGTAAACAAGAAAACAGAGATCGTGGGGTACTTACACAGAGTGAGGCATACATGATTACAGCTTCACAAGAGGTGAGCAAACCAAAATCGACATCAGCAAGACTAAGATTATTTGAAAAGTTGGAGATGTGAATTCGTCAGTCTAATTATAGTAGGGAAGGAAGTGTTCCTGAGCATGTTGGTTCATGTTTTCAAGCCTCTGTGTCTCCTCCCTGTTGGAAGACGTTGTAGGAGATCATTACAGGTTTGGGAGAAATCTTTGATATTGCCAGCCTTTCTGCGAAAATGACAAGTACAAATGGACGGAAGATTGTCTTCCGTGATCGTCTGGGCGGTGCACACAACGTCTGTAGTTTCTTATGGACCTAGGCATGTCAGACCATTATGCACGTGACTAGAATGTTTTCAGTTGCCTGTGCATAGAACATTGGGAGACGGGTTGTTCTAAAATAGTTAGATTCAACAATTGGCTGTGAATTGGATACCCATGTTCTGGTTGCTGTTTTGACAACAATTGAAATTTAACCAATAATTTTAAATTATGTCTTCGATACCAAAACCCAGTTGAGTAAATTATATTGCCAGCATCGAACCAATGAGCCATCCCCGGCTTCAAACGAATAGAGAAGCCATCACCATCACAACGAGGGAGAAAGAGACAGATACGAAGGGAAGGAGAGAGAGAACACAGCGAGGGAAACAGATGGACAATCAGTCAAAGAGAGAAAAGAAACAAAACAAGGAAACAAACAGTCACATGGACAGGGAGAAGGGTTCAGGGAAAGAAACAGAAGGCAGGGAAAAGGAAAACAGAGGGAAACAGACAGGGAGAGATACACAGGGAGAGACAAAGGACACGGGGAGCTGGGGATAGGGTCACAGCGAGCTGGGGGATATAGCAGAAGCTGGGGGTGAGTACCGGAGTGAGCTGGGAGTGAGCACTGGGGGGAGCTGGGAGGAGGGAGGTGAGGATTTATTTTGACCTGTACCAAGATGTCCAGGCAGATCATAGTAAACAAGGATGTACAGAACGATGGGTGTAAAACATGTCTGAGAGGCATATAGGTTAAGCTGCACAGCGCATGCGCTAGGCGAGATCAACATAAACAAGATCAACATTATCGAAGATTAGAGTGTCTATTCATCAGTTTAACAACAGTCACGAAGAAGCTGTTACTTAGCCAGTTGATCTGTATTTTCAAGCTTCTGTATCTTTTAGCCTGATGGAAGAGGTTGTGGGAGATCTTTACAGGCATGTGATGGGACTTTGGTAATGTTAGAATAAAGAACATTCCAGTACACCAGGCCATTCGGCGGTCAAATACTGCGCTGATACAGATCCTCTATCTAAATCAGTCGCCAATTTTCTAAGGGTCTGTATCCCTTTGCTCCCTGCCCATTCATGTAACTTTCTGGAAACATCTTAACTGGAGCACCACTGGTCACAGTTCTCCATTTTGAGAAACTGCCTTACTCTACTACGCTCTGTACCCCGTTGCCCAGCCAGTTCTTTATCCATGTAGCTAGCACACCCTGGGCACCATGTGACTTCACTTTCTCCATAACCCGACCATGGAAAAACTTACCAAACGCCTTCCTGAAGTCCATGTACATAACATCTACAGTACCTCCCTCATCAATCAACTTTGTCACTTCCTCAAAGAATTCTATTAAGTTGGTAAGACATGACCTTCCCTCCACGTAACCATCTTGTAAAATCACTGATAAGACCATTTTCATCCAAATAAGAAAAGATCCTATCCCTCGGTATCTTCTCTAGCAGCACCCCTACCCCTGATGATAGGCTCACTGGTCGATAAGTAACTTGATTATTCATGCTACCCTTCTTAAACAATAACTTTTCAGTCTTCCGGGACCTCAGTTGTGTTCAAAAATTGTACAACGATATCTGTGAATGCCCGAGCTATTTCCTGTCTCCCTTCCCTCAATAATCTGCGATAGCGGTGGAGCTTCTCGTCAAAAGGAAGAAGGTAGTTTACATAAGATGGAGGAATCTAAGGTGAAGCTGAGCTCTAGAGGATTACAGGCAGGCGAGGAAGGAGCTTAAAGATGGTCTGAGGAGAGACAAGAGGGGGCATGAGAAAGGCTGGGCGGAATGGATTAGGGAGAACCCAAAGGCATTTTACACTTATGTGAGGAATAAGAGAATGGTCAAAGAAAGAGTAGCGCCGATCAGCGATAGCATAGGGAACTTCTGTGTGGAGTCTGAGGAGGTAGGGGAAGCCCTAAATGTGTTTTTTTGCTTCTGTCTTCACGAAAAAAACGAACTTTATAGTGAATGAAACCTTTGAAGAGCAGGTGTGCATGCTGGAATGGATAGAGATAGAGGAAGCTGATGCGCTGAAAAGTTTGTCAAACATTAAGATTGAAAAGTCGTCAGGCCTGGACCAGATTTGTCCTCGGCTGCTTTGGGACATGAGAAATGCAATTGCTTTACCACTTGTGAAGATCTTTGCATCGCTCTCCACTGGAATCATACTTGAGGACTGGAGAGAGGCAAATGTAATTCCTCTCTTCAAGATAGGAAATAGGGAAATCCCCGGCAATTACAGACCAGTAAGTCTCACGTCTGTCGTCTGTAAGGTGTTAGAAAGAATTCTGAGGGATAGGATTTATGACTATCTGGAAGAGCATGGCTTGATTAAATGCAGTCAACACGGCTTTGGGAGGGGCAGGTCATGCCTCAAAAAAATTTATCGAGTTCATTGAGGATGAGACTAGAAACGTTGATGAGGGTCGAGCTGTGGATAAGGTGAAATGGACTTCAGCAAAGCATTTGATAAGGTTCCCCATGGTAGGCTCATTCAGAAGGTCCGGAGGAATGGGATACAGGGGAACTCAGCTGTCTGGATACAGAATTAGCTAGCGAACATAAGACAGCGAGTCGTAGTAGAAGGAAAATATTCTGCCTGGAAGTCAGTGGTGATTGGTGTTCTATAGGGCTTTCTCCTTGGGCCTCTACTGTTTGTAATATTTATTAATGACTTGGATGAGGGGATTGAAGGATGTGTCAGCAAGTTTGCAGATGACACAAAGGTCGGAGGTGTCGTTGACAGTATCGAGGGCTGTTGTATGCTGCAGCGGGACATTGACAGGATGCAGAAATGGGCTGAGAGGTGACAAATGGAATTAAACCTGGATAAATGCGAGGTGATGCATTTTGGAAGGTCGAATTTGAAAACTGAGTACAGAATTAAAGATAGGATTCTTGGCAGTGTGGAGGATCAGAGGGATGTTGGTGTGCAGGTACATAGATCCCTTAAAATGGCCACCCAAGTGGACAGGGTTGTTTAGAAAGCATATGGTGTTTTGGCTTTCATTAACAGGGGGATTGAGTTTAAGAGTCCTGAGGTCTTGTTGCAGCTCTATAAAACTTTGGTTCGACCGCACTTGGAATACTGCGTCCAGTTCTGGTCGCACTATTATAGGAAAGATGTTGGTGTTTTGGAGAGGATTCAGAGGACGTTTACCAGGGTGCTGCCTGGACTGGAGGGCTTATCTTATGAAGAGAGGTGACTGAGCTCGGACCTTTTTCATTGGAGAAAAGGAGGAGGAGATGGGACCTGACAGATTATACAAGATAATGAGAGGCATAGATAGAGTCGATAGCCAGAGACTATATCCCAGGGCAGAGATGGCTAACACGATCGGTCATAGTTTTAAGCTGGTAGGAGGAAACTATAGAGGGGATGTCAGAGGCGGGTTCTTTACACAGAGAGTTGTGAAAGCAAGGAATGCGTTGCCAGCAGCAGTTGTGGAAATCAGGTCATTGGGGACATTTAAGAGACAGCTGGACATGCATATGGTCACAGAAATGTGAGGGTCCATACATGAGGATCAATGGTCGGCACAACGTCGTGGGTTGAAGGGCCTGTTCTGTGCTGTACTATTCTATGTTCTTTGTTCTTTGTTTTAGATGTGGGTAGCCTTTCTGCTGCAACGAGCCGTGTAAGTAGAGGCGATGGTTGGGAGATTGGCTGTGCACCCAACCTTCTGTAGTTTCTTGCGGTCCTGGGCAGAGCATTGCTGTATGAAGCCGTGATGCACCCAGACAGTATGCTCTCAATGGTGTATCTATCGAGGTAGTACATGCTGAATTTCCTGAGCCTCCTGAGGAAGAAGAGGCGTTATTGAACCTTCTTGACTGTCATACCTAGGCAAGAAGACGAGGGAAGGTTATCAGTTATCGTCACTCTGAGGGAGTTGATGCTCTGCACTGCCTCAACCACTGATGTAGATGACGGTGTGTTCCTCTCCTTAATTTCTGAACTCAATGATCAGTTCCTTACTATTTCCGAATTTGAGAGAGAGGCAATTATCATTACACCATGCCACTAAGCCCTCAATCGCCTTTCTGTATTCTGACTCATCGTTGTTTGATATCCCTCTTGATTTGGTGATGTCATCAGCGAACTTGTAGCTGGCGAAGTTTGGAATTTGACAACACAGCCGCGTGTGTACAGGGAGTACAGTAGGGTGTGAAGACAGAGATATTGGAGGAGAGGTAGTAGGGTATGCGGATGAGGACACAGCCATGGGAGTGGAGGGAGTACAGGAGGAGGCTGAGGGCACAGCCATGTGTGTTCAAGGAGTACAGTAGGGGGTGGAGGACACAGCTGTGGATATACAGGTAGTACAGTAGGGGATGAGGACAATGCTGTGGGTGCACGGAGAGTACAATAGGGGGCTGAGAACACATCCTCCAGTAGTTCCAGTGTTGAGTTTTATTGTGGAGAATGTACAGATACCTATCATCACGGATTGTCGTCTGTGTGTCAGAAACCAGGGTATCCAGTTGCAGAGGGTTGAGCCATGATCAAGGTCACGGAGTTTTGAGATAAGTCTGGAGGGGATAATGATGTTGAAGGTGGAGCTGTAGTCAATGACCAGGAGTCTGGTGTATGCATCCTTGTTGTCCAGATGTTCCAAGGATGAGGGCAGGGCAGGTATATGGCATCCATTGTGGACCCATTACATCAGTCGGCACATTATAGGATAGCAGGTCAGGCTGGTACACTGGAGCTGATGTGGGCCATAACCAGCGTCTCAAAGCACTTCATGTTTATTGAGGTCAGAGCCACTGTGGCGGAGTCATTAAGGAATGTTGCACGTATTTTCTCACTAGGAGAAAATGAGGACTGCAGATGCTGGAGATCAGAGCTGAAAAATGTGTTGCTAGAAAAGCGCAGCAGGTCAGGCAGCATTCAAGGAGCAGCAGAATTGACGTTTCGGGCATGAGCCTCCGATGCACCTGTGCCTGATGTCACCATGGCAGACATGATCAGTCTTCCTGCAGGTCAAGTCAAGGAAAGCGACAGGCCTGGAGAGTGTTCCAGGCTGAGCACTCAGATCCTGTGAGGACCAACTGACAGAGGTATTTACAAACAACTTCAACCTCTCCGTCCTGAAGCCGACATCCTAGTCTGCTTCAAGAAAGCCACTATCATCCTTATACGTGAGCAAACACAGAGCTGAAAAATGTGTTGCAGGAAAAGTGCAGCAGGTCAGGCAGCATCCAAAGAGCAGGAGAATCGATGTTTCGGACATGGGCTCTTCTTCAGGAATGAGGAAAGAGTGCTAAGCAGGCTAAGATAAAAGGTAGGGAGGAGGGACGTGGGGGAGGGGCGTTGGAAATACGATAGGTGGAAGGGGAGGGAGAAGTCTGAGGCAGTCTAGGTAAATTCTCAGACTCCTCCCTCTCCTTCCTAGAGCTCTTAATTTCTATCTCGGGTGACCGAATCAACACGGATATTTAGTATAAACCGACGGACTCCCACAGCTACCTAGACTACACCTCCTCTCACCCTGCACCCTGTAAAAACGTCATCCCATATTCCCAATTCCTTCGCCTCCACCGCATCTGCTCCCAGGAGGACCAGTTCCGATAGTGAACAACCCAGATGGCCTCCTTCTGCAAAGACCGCAATTTCCCCTCAGACATGGTCGACGATGCTCTTCACTGCATCTCCTCCACATCCCGCTCCTCCGCCCTTGAACCCCACTCCTCCAATTGCCAACACAACAGAACCCCATTGGTCCTCACCTAACACCCTACCAACCTCCAGATACATCGTATCATCCGTCGTCATTTCGGCCACCTCCAAACAGACCCCACCACCATGGATATATTCCCCTCTACTCCCCTGTCAGTGTTTTGAAAAGACCACTTCCTCCGCGATTCCTTCATCAGGTCCACACCTCCCATCAACCCAACCTCCACTCCCGGCACCTTCCCCTGCAACTGCAAGAAATGCAAAACTTGCGCCCACACCTCCCCCCTTACTTCCCTCCAAGGCCTCAAGGGATCCTTCCATATTTGCCACAAATTCACCTGCACCTCCACGCACATTATTTACTGCATCCGCTGCACCCGATGTGGCCTCCACTATATTGGGGAGACAGGCCGTCTACATGTGGAACGTTTCATAACACACCTCTGGGACACCCAGACCAACCAACCCAATCACCCCGCGGCTCAACACTTCAACTCCCACACCCACTCCGCCAAGGACATGCAGGTCCTTGGCCTCCTCGATCGCCAGACCATGGCAACACGACGGCTGGAGGAAGAGCGCCTCATCTTCCACTTTGGAATCCTTCAACCACAAGGGATGAATTCAGATTTCTCCAGCTTCCTCATTTCCCCTCCCTCTACCTAGTCTCAGTCCAAAACCTCGAACTCAGCACCATCTTCCTAACCTGCAATCTTCTTCCTGACCTCTCCGCCCCCACCCCCTCTCCGGCCTATCACCCTCACCTTAACCTCCCTCCTCCTATCACATTTCCAACGCCACTCTCCAAGTCCCTCCTCCCTACCTTATATCTTAGCCTTCTGGGCACACTTTTCTCAATCCGGAAGAAGGGAGCATGCCCAAAACATCGATTCTCCTGCTTCTCGGATGCTGCCTGACCTGCTGCTCTTTTCCAGCAACACATTTTTCAGCTCTTATCTCCAGCATCTGCCGTCCTCACTTTCTCACAGTCCTTAGGGAGTCAGGAAGTGCCATTTACATGAACCACCTGAACAAAAGCCCTGAGGGCATTTTTGCTAAGTTTCGAGTTATTACAGTGATGGTTGGATGGGTAGGCGATATTAATGAAGTAGGGAGACTGCAGAAAAGCTTGGACAGTTTAGGACTGTGGGCAAACACGTTGCTGATCGAATATAATATGGGCACGTGTGAGAGTATGCACTTTGGTAGGCGGACTAGAGACAGACACTATGTTCTAATAGGATCCATTAAACCTGAAGCACAAAAGGATTTTGAAACCCTCGTCCTCTGTTACAGTTACTGTGCAGGTTCAGCTGACAGTTAGGAAAGCAAATTCAATGTTCGCATTCATTTCAAGGAATCTAGAATTAAAGAGAGGAGTCATACCGCTGAGAATGTAATGGGCAATGGTCAGACGGCATTTGGAATATTAGAAGCTATTTTGGGCAATATCTCTGGGAAATGATCAACTGGTGTTGGAGGTGATCCATCCTGGGAATGGTGGCTTGTCATAAGCGGCAGTGTGTGTATCGATGGAATTTTGAAGAATGGGAGGCGAGGCATCTGATAGAAACTAATTGTATCAATCTTTGCAGTAATCAGTCAGTGTGTAGAAGATTAGTCCACTACTCATAGAGACTATGATAAAATGACACAGTTTCACAGCGAAGGAATGGGCTGAATGGGCTCAATCTATTGCAATATCTCATGCTGTTATGGTCATGTGGTCTATTTTTTCAGTGCAGAATTGTTTGTCTCTGAGCAGCTCTTGTAACCCTTGTATTTGTATGTTGATTTGACTTCACGTTCTGTTCAATGGCACCTCTGTGATATGAACAATGGGAGGATTCAGTGTCGGCCAGTATTCCATTAAACGTTGAATACAAACAGCTATATGTCAGTCTCATGTGGCGGGAGTACACTGTCTCTCAATTGATTGCCATTTTCAGTTTGGTATTTTCGAAGGATTGATCCTGTTACACCAGTATTGTTGAATTTAACAGAACACATGCAATTTATCACAGCACACAGCAACAATAAGTTATCGAACACTGAACACCCTTCTAATAACAGAAACGTCTACAATGTTCACAATATGTTTCTGTGTTTGTTTCAGGTTTATGCTATCTACAGTACATTTGCTTGTGTTTGATGGAGAATTGCTGCAAATATAACGGCTTTATTGTAAAAGTGGCAAGGGTGCTCGGGCTCCCCGAGTGCTTGGGAATCTTTCCCAGCTCCTTCTGTGAGTGCATGTCCCTGATTACCTTCTCCGTCTCTCTCAATCCCTGAGTCCATCCGTCACTGCATGCAGCCTTTTATCGAGCCACCCCGCGATTCCCCACACCCCATCGCCTGGTACTGAATGCCCCTTACACAGGGAGCGCTCAAAGACACTGGGCACGTTCTGAACTGCTAGGGATGCGGGGCAAAGACCCTACCATTTAAAAGAACAGAATAGCTATAATCCAATTGAACAGCAAAGCAGAGTAAACAGGCAGAATGGCAGCCATCTGTTCTGACATTGTCTGGTCTTTTGGGCTAATTCTGTTTATCTTCATCCATCCACAAAAAGATGCTCCATATGTATACCTTGTCACACATGTTTGGTGAAGGTGATAGATATCAGATCCTATGGTCATTGCGACTGATTCATTGGGCTCCACCTTTCTGGTAAATGAGATCACACTTAAGTTTTTATTGCCAAGTCCATCCATTTTAAAGTAAAGTTACTTGCCAGAGTTGTGCTGAAAGGATATTTGAATGTTGAAGAGACTAGAGTATGCCACGTGCCAGTGAGGTTAGGAATAGGAAGGCAGTATAGTTAAAAACATGGCCAAAGAGCTGGTAGGGTAGGCAGCACTTGCAATATGTGGATCATTGGGATTCTCGGGTCGGTAGGATATACACAACAAGGACGGGATGCATCAGAACTTGCAGCAATCTCCAATATGTGGATCATTGGGATTCCCGACAGGATACACACAAGAAGGACGGGATGCATCTGAACTGGCAGCAATCACCGTTATGTGGGTAATTGAGATTCCTGGGTCAGTATGAAATACACAAGAAGGACGGTATGGACGTGAACTGTCATCAATCTCCTGGCAGACAGGTTTGCTATTGTCACTCAGGAGGGTTTAAACGAGTGTGGTGGTGGGGGGACGTTGGGGGAACTAGAGCAGTGTGTCCACAAGCACAGTGACTGAAGAGGAGTTATAGACTAATCCCAGTACAGCTAAAGCCACCAACAACCTAGCAGAGGGGAGTGAACAGAATGGGGCTGGCAGTCTGAAGTATGCTGATTTGAGCAGTATGACAGGCAAGACAGATGAGCTTGGAGCTTGGAGTTTGAATGAGTATATATAACTATGATATAAATATTACAGAGATTTGGTTGAGAGAGGGATCAGCAAACAGTCAATCCAATGGGTCCAGAGAGAGTTGAATAATGTGCAGTGAGAGGCTGGAGACTGTTGTTTGAAGCAAAATAAGCATCCAGCAGTTTATTGGAATTGGACAGTGTGTGATGCAATGTGCAGATTGAAGGGACAAGGGAGGAACCTGAAATTGTCTGTTTACAATATTTTCTGCTTTACTGACAGTCTTTTGTAATCTCCTGTTACCAAAGAATAGTCGAGGAGAATTTACGTCAGGGAAACTCAAACCAAATATCAGGTCAGGATCTGATGGAGTTGGGCTGAAGTGTATTTATTTCAATGCAAGAATTATTATGGGTAAGACCGATGAACTGACAGCCTGAAACCGTACATGGGACTATGATGTTGCGGGTTTACAGAGATTTGGTTGAGCGGGGGAAAGGAATGGCCGTTCAACATTCCATGATTTCGTTGTTTTATGCGAGATGGAGAGGAAGGTAAAAGAGGTGGACGAGTAGTTTTACACGTGCACTTGAAGAGAACTTCAGGAGGGATCATCCACTGCAGCAATATGAGTAAAGCTCAATTATAAGATGGCTCCAAGCACTGCCTTATTATAATCACTCCAACAGCCACGGAGCGATGGAGGAACGAATATGTACGAGGTAAAAAAATGACTGCAGATGCTAGAAACCAGATTCTGGATTAGTGGTGCTGGAAGAGCACAGCAGTTCAGGCAGCATCCAAGTAGCTTCGAAATCGACGTTTCGGGCAAAAGCCCTTCATCAGGAATAAAGGCAGTGAGCCTGAAGCGTGGAGAGAAAAGCTAGAGGAGGGTGGGGGTGTGGAGAAAGTAGCATAGAATACAGTGGGTGAGTGGGGGAGGGGATGAAGGTGATAGGTCAAGGAGGAGAGGGTGGAGTGGATAGGTGGAAAGGAAGATAGGCAGGTAGGACAAGTCCGGACAAGTTATGGGGACAGTTACTGAGCTGAAAGTTTAGAACTAGGGTGAGGTGGGGGAAGGGGAAATGAGGAAACTGTTGAGGTCTACATTGATGCCCTGGGGTTGAAGTGTTACGAGGTGGAAGATGAGGCGTTCTTCCTCCAGGCGTCTGATGGTGAGGGTGCGGCAGTGAAGGAGGCCCACGACCACCATGTCCTCGGCAGAGTGGGAGGGGGAGTTGAAATGTTGGGCCACAGGGCGGTTTGGTTGATTGGTGCTGGTGTCCCGGAGATGTTCCCTAAAGTGCTCTGCTAGGAGGCGCCCAGTCTCCCCAATGTAGAGGAGACCGCATTGGGAGCAACGGATACAATAAATGATATTAGTGGATGTGCAAGTAAAACTTTGATGGATGTGGAAGGCTCCTTTAGGGTCTTGGATAGAGGTGAGGGAGGAGGTTTTGCCGCAGGTTTTACAGTTCCTGCGGTCGCATGGGGAAAGTGCCAGGATTGGAGGTTGGGTTGTTTGGGGGCATGGACCTGACCAGGTAGTCACGGAGGGAACGGTCTTTGCGGAAGGTGGAAAGGGGTGGGGAGGGAAATATATGCCTGGTAGTGGGGTCTGTTTGGAGGTGGCAGAAATGTCGGCGGATGATTTGGTTTATGCGAAGGTTTGTAGGGTGGAAGGTGAGCACCAGGGGCGTTCTGTCCTTGTTATGGTTGGAGGGGTGGGGTCTGAGGGCGGAGGTGCGGGATGTGGACGAGATGCGTTGGAGGGCATCTTTAACCACGTGGGAAGGGAATTTGCAGTCTCTAAAGAAGAAGGCCATCTGGTGTGCTCTGTAGTGGAACTGGTCCTCCTTGGAACAGATCCAACGGAGGCGGAGGAATTGGGAATACGGGATGGCATTTTTGCAAGAGGTCGGGTGGGAAGAGGTGTAATCCAGGTAGCTGTGGGTGTCGGTGGGTTTGTAAAAGATGTCAGTGTCAAGTCGGTCGTCATTAATGGAGATGGAGAGGTCCAGGAAGGGGAGGGAGGTGTCAGAGATGGTCCAGGTAAATTTAAGGTCAGGGTGGAATGTGTTGGTGAAGTTGATCAATTGCTCAACCTCCTCGCGGGAGCACGAGGTGGCGCCACTGCAGTCATCAATGTAGCGGAGGAAAAGGTGGGGAGTGGTGGTGGTGTAATTACGGAAGATCAACTGCTCTATGTAACCAACAAAGAGACAGGCATAGCTGGGGCCCCTACGTGCGTCCATGGCTACCCCTTTGGTTGGGAGGAAGTTTGAGGATTCAAAGGAAAAATTGTTAAGGGTGAGGACCAGCTCAGCCAAACGAATGAGAGTGTCGGTGGAAGGGTACTGTTGCGGATGACTGGAGAGGGAAAAAACGAAGGGCTTGGAGGCCCTGGTCGTGGCGGATGGAGGTGTAGAGGGATTGGATATCCATTGTGAAGATGAGGCATTGGGGGCCAGGGAAACGGAAGTCGTGGAGGAGGTGGAGGGCGTGGGTGGTGTCTCGAACGTATGTGTGGAGTTCCTGGATTAGGGGGGATAGGACAGTGTCGAGGTAGGTAGAGATGAGTTCAGTGGGGCAGGAACATGCTGAGACAATGGGTCGGCCAGGGTGGTCAGGCTTGTGGATTTTGGAAGGAGGTAGAACCGGGCAGTGCGGGGTTCCCACACTATGAGGTTGGAAGCTGTGGATGGGAGATCTCCTCAGGTGATGAGGTTCTGTATGGTCTGGGAGATGATGGTTTGGTGATGGGGGGTGGTGTCATGGTCGAGGGGGCAGTAGGAAGAGGTGTCCTCGAGTGGACATTTGGCTTCAGCGGTGTAGAGGTCAGTGCGCCAGACTACCACTGGGCCCCCTTTATCCGCTGGCTTGATGGTGAGGTTGGGATTTGAGCAGAGGGATTGGAGTGCTGCGCGTTATGAGGGTGAGATGTTGGAGTGGGGGAGGGGGTCGACAGGTTGAGGCGGTTAATGTCCCGGCGGCAGTTGGAAATGAAGAGGTCGAGGGCAGGTAATAGGCCAGCGCGGGGTGTCCAGGTGGATGCAGTGTGTTGGAGGTTGGCGAATGGGTCCTCGGAAGGTGGGTGGGAGTCCTGATTGTGAAAGTAAGCTCGGAGGTGGAGGCGACGGAAGAACTGTTCGACATCACGGCGTGTATTAAATTCATTAATGCGTGGACGGAGGGAGATGAAGGTGAGTTCTTTGCTGAGGACTGATCGTTCGTCTTCAGTGAGGGAGAGGTCTGGGGGGATGGTGAAAACTCGGCAGGGCTGGGAGCTGGGATCTGGTGTGGGTGTAGAGCTGGGAGTGGGGGCGGAACCTGTAACTGGAGTGGGTGTGATGGTGGGGGGAATGGGGGTGGAGTCATGAGCAGGGGCAGTGTTCCCCTCGGCGTTCTGGGGGGTGGGGATAGTGACAGTGGTGTCTGTGGGGGGCATGTCAGCAGAATGCAGGCGAGTGGCGCTGGTGTGGGTGGAAGTGGTGGTGCCCACGGCAGTAGGGGTGGCGGGAGTCACTGAGCATGTGGCATCAGCGATGATGTGAAGGGCAGAAGTGGTGTCAGGTGTGATGCATGAGGAATTGTGAGGGGTGGAAGTGGTTGTGGGAGTGGCCATGATGGGTGCGGCAGTGACATCATCAATCAGCGTGGGGGTGGTAGATGCATCAGTCACATGGCTAATGGTGGAATAGGTTCCGAGGCCAGGGGAATCTTCTGGAATGTTTGAGGAGCGCTGGTTAAGGAGGTAGGTGGATAAAAGTTTGTTGTACTTACAGTTTTTGATGTTTGAGATGGAATTGATATACTGTTTGTTGAGAGTATGAATTCTCCTGAAGATGCAGTACAGCGTGGGTCCTTTGCAATTCTGAGAGAGTATGGCTCTCAGCTGGGGCAGGGCTGACTGTATAGAGGTTAGGTGCCGGCGCATTGCTGCAAGCGTGGAGCAGAGAATCTTGAAGGAGAACTGTTGCTGGTGTTTTTGAATCTGTAGTCTGTACTGTTTGTCCTGTTCGGGTCTGAACTCAGCTGGTTTAAAGGTGGTCTGGAGTCCGTGTGGGATGATTCCCCCCACCATCACACACACTCCAGTTACAGGTTCCGCCCCCACTCCCAGCTCTACACCCACACCACATCCCAGCTCCCAGCCCTGCCGAGATTTCACCATCCCCCCAGACCTCCACCTCAGTGAGGACGAACGATCTGTCCTCAGCAAAGGACTCACCTTCATCCCCCTCCATCCACGCATCAATGAATTTAATACACGCCGTGATGTCGAACACTTCTTCCGTCGCCTCCGCCTCCGAGCTTACTTTCACAATCAGGACTCCCGCCCACCTTCCGAGGACCCCTTCGTCAACCTCCAACACACTGCATCTACCTGGACACACCGCACTGGCCTATTAACTGCCCTCGACCTCTTCCTTTCCAACTGCCGCCGGAACATTAACCGCCTCAACCTGTCGACCCCCTCCCCCACTCCAACCTCTCACCCTCACAACGCGCAGCACTCCAATCCCTCTGCTCAAATCCCAACCTCACCATCAAGCCAGCGGATAAAGGGGGCGCAGTGGTAGTCTGGCGCACTGACCTCTACACCACTGAAGCCAAACGTCCACTCGAGGACACCTCTTCCTACTGCCCCCTCGACCATGACCCCACCCCCATCACCAAACCATCCTCCCCCAGACCATACAGAACCTCATCACCTGAGGAGATCTCCCATCCACAGCTTCCAACCTCATAGTGTGGGAACCCCGCACTGCCCGGTTCTACCTCCTTCCAAAATCCACAAGCCTGACCACCCTGGCCGACCCATTGTCTCAGCATGTTCCTGCCCCACTGAACTCATCTCTACCTACCTCGACACTGTCCTATCCCCCCTAATCCAGGAACTCCACACATACGTTCGAGACACCACCCACGCCCTCCACCTCCTCCAAGCCTTCTGTTTCCCTGGCACCCAACGCCTCATCTTCACCATGGATATTCAATCCCTCTACACCTCCATCCGCCACGACCAGGGCCTCCAAGTCCTCTGTTTCTTCCTCTCCAGACGTCCCCAACAGTACGCTTCCACCGACACTCTCATTCGTTTGGCTGAACTGGTCCTCACCCTTAACAATTTTTCCTTTGAATCCTCCCACTTCCTCCCAACCAAAGGGGTAGCAATGGGCACACGTATGGGCCCCAGCTATGCCTGTCTCTTTGTTGGCTACATTGAGCAGTGGATCTTCCGCAATTACACCGGCACCACTCCCTACCTCTTCCGCCTCAACATTGATGACTGCATTGGCGCCACCTCGTGCTCCCGCGAGGAGGTTGAGCAATTGATCAACTTCACCAACACATTCCACCCTGACCTTAAATTTACCTGGACCATCTCTGACACCTCCCTCCCCTTCCTGGACCTCTTCATCTCCATTAATGACGACCGACTTGACACTGACATTTTTTACAAACCCACCGACTCCCACAGCTACCTGGATTACACCTATTCCCACCCTTCCTCTTGCAAAAATGCCATCCCGTATTCCCAATTCCTCCGCCTCCGTCGGATCTGTTCCCAGGAGGACCAGTTCCACCACAGAACACACCAGATGGCCTCCTTCTTTAGAGACCGCAAATTCCCTTCCCACGTGGTTAAAGATGCCCTCCAACGCATCTCGTCCACATCCCGCACCTCCGCCCTCAGACCCCTCCCCTCCAACCGTAACAATGACAGAACGCAACTGGTGCTCACCTTCCACCCTACAAACCTTCGCATAAACCAAATCATCCGCCGACATATTTGCCACCTCCAAACAGACCCCACGACCAGGGATATATTTCCCTCCCCACCCCTTTCCACCTTCTGCAAAGACCGTTCCCTCCGTGACTCCCTGGTAAGGTCCATGCCCCCAAACAACCCAACCTCCAATCCTGGCACTTTCCCCTGCGACCGCAGGAACTGTAAAACCTGCGGCAAAACCTCCTCCCTCACCTCTACCCAAGGCCCTAAAAGCGGCTTCCACATCCATCAAAGTTTTACTTGCACATCTCCTAGCAGAGCGCTTTAGGGAACATCTCCGGGACTCCCGCACCAATCAACCAAACCGCCCCGTGGCCCAACATTTCAACTCCACCTCCCACTCTGCCGAGGACATTGAGGTCGTGGGCCTCATTCACCCCCGCTCCCTCACCGCCAGACGGCTGGAGGAAGAACGCCTCATCTTCCACCTCGTAACACTTCAACCCCAGGGCATCAATGTAGACCTCAACAGTTTCCTCATTTCCCCTTCCCCCACCTCACCCTAGTTCTAAACTTCCACCTCAGTAACTGTCCCCTTGACTTGCCCGGACTTGTCCTACCTGCCTATTCAAACCCTCCCTGTAACTCCAACCCTCCAACACCTGCAACATTCTTTTAAATCTCTTCTGCACCCTTTCAAGTTTGACAACATCTTTCCGACAGCAGGGTGACCAGAATTAAAGGCAAGATTACAAAAGTGGCCAAACCAATGCCTGTACAGATGCAAAATGTCATGCAAACGCATAGACTCAAAGCACGCACCAATAAAGGAAAGATCACCGGGTGTCTTCATCACTGCGCTGTCTACCTGTGACGGCAATTTCAAGGAACAGAGAACCTGCACCACAAGATGCCTCACAGGGCTGCGATCGGGGTTTAATTCCATCCTTGAATGACTGGCCGTGTGGAGTTTGCGCATTCTAACCGTGTCTGAGTAAGTTTCCTCCGGATGCTATGTTTCCCTCCTACAGTATAACGATATACAGGTAAGGGTAGGTTGGCCATCCTAAATTGTGCATAGTACCCTTGGATGTGAGGGCAAGGTGCATTACCCATGGGAAATACAGGCTGAGAGGGATAGGGTAGGGGTTTGTCCAGTGGGATACTGTTTAGAGGGACCGTGTGGCCTCGATGGGCCGAATAGCCTGTCTCCTCACTGTCAGGATTCTATAATTTCTATCGAGTTCTCCTTGATTAGCAGCTTTCGACAGGAACCTAACTATATGTCTGGCCCTGATTTTTCTTGCCAAAATGCAACACCTCACATTTATCTAAAATAAACTCCATCTGCCACTCCTCAGCTCAGTTAATTAAGTTCTCATTATATTGTTAGAGATCAGACTTCACTGTCGACTACACCACCAAATTTGGAATGATCTACAAACTTACTAACCATACTTCATATACTCAAGTGCAAATGATTTGTATCAGTGACAAAAGGCAGTGGACCCACTATTGATCTTTGCGAGCAGTGCCACTGTTCACAGGTCTCCATGTTTAATGAACAAATGCCAACTGTCACACCCTGTCTCCGATATTCAAGAAATGGCGAGTTCTCCCTGGATCCCTGGCAGTCTAACCTTGCTAACCAGTCTACCATGTAGAATATTTTGGTTTTCTTACTGAATTCCATGAAGACAACATCCACTGTCCTGCCTTCATCAATCATCTTCTTCACTTCCTCAAAAAATTCAATTGAGTCAGTGAGACGTGATCTCCAATGTACAAAGCCCTCTTCAGTCCTTGTCTTTCCAAATGCATAGACATCGTTTCCCCCAAAATCCCCTCCAACAATTTAGTCACCATTGATGTCAGGCTCACCAATCTATAATTACCTTTGTTATCCTTAATTTCTGAAATAATGACACTATGTTAGCAACCCTCCAGTCTTTTGCCACCTCACCTGTGGAAAACAATGTTACAGATATATCAGCAAAAGGCTGAGCAATTTCTTTCTTAGCTTCCCACAATATTCTGGGATACGACTGATCAGGTCGCAGGGCTTTATTCACCTTTATGTGCTTTAAAATGTCCAACATCTCCTTGTAATATAGATACGTTTCAAGATATCACTATGTATTTCTTCATTCTCTCACTCTTGTAACCTCTTCTACATTAAATACTAGGAAACATACTTGTTTAGTATCCCTTCCATCTCCTATGGTTCCACACAAACGTAGCGTTACTGATCTTAAACGTGCCCTATTCTCTCCCTCATTAATATTTTGCAATGGAAGGATGTGTAGAGTTGCTTCAATGCCTCGTTAACCCTAATTCTAAAGCCATCTCATGTCCACATTTTTCTGGCCTGATTTCCCCATTGACGATACACTTATTGCCCTTATACTCCTCTCGGGATTCACTTAATCTCAGCTCTGTTTACCTGGCATATGGCTCCTTCCTTACCTTGACCAGAGCATCAATATATCTAGCCATCCAGCACTCCCTGCACCCACCAGCCTTGCCCCTCTCACTAATAGGAACACGTTGGCTCTGGACTCTGAAACCAAGTTTAGATGGCCTTGCATTTTCCAACCATCCCTTTACCTGTGAATAGGGTATTCCAATCAGCCTTTCACAGGGCTCGCCTAACACTTTCAAAATTGGCCTTGTTCAAAGTTAGAACTTTAATGTTTACATCAGGTCTTTCCTATTCCACAACTAGTTTAAAACATATATTTATGTGTAACAGACTTGAATGTTAAATAAACATTTCCTGCCCCTCTGTATCAGGCTCGAGAGGCTGAATAGGCTCCTCCTGTCCCTCTGTAATAGACTGGAAAGCATGAATGGCCTCCTCCTGTCCCTCTGAGATAGACTGGAGAGGCTGCATGACCTCCTCTTGTCCCTCTGAAATAGACTCAAGAGGCTTCATGGTCTCCTCCTGTCCCTGTGTAACAAATCTGAGACATTAACTGACACAGCAACCCGTGGATTACGAGCATCCGTTAAACTATATCTGATGGAGGTCCATCCTTTCTCAGTTACAGAAACACAAACAACACAATGTACTCTAGGTACCCACTCAGTAACACTTCATGCAGCTGCAGCGATGCATCTCTTCGTTTTGAATGATTCTTTCCGCATAATGTGCCAATATTCTAGATTTCCACCTGTTTAAGTAGCAACAGGTTAATATGGGCTGAATGGCCTTCTCCTATCCCTCTGTAAGAGTCCCATAGGGACAGAATTGCTTCGGCCTGTTCCTGAGCAGCAGCCTCAATGCTCTGTCTCAAGATTATGAAAGGATTTGACAACAGGGCATTAAAACCAGGAGTGGCCGCACACTGGTCAATAAGGACCGTACTTTACGTACTTTCCATCCCATCCTTGGCCAATATCTGCAGCTGAAGCAGACAAGTCACAACTGTGGGAGATCCCATTGACTATGAGCTGATTCTTGACACCATGCCATGAACATTTCTAACTTGAAATACTCAAGTATCGAGAAACTTGATCACCCTAAATTTCTTTATGTAGCCGATCTGTTATTTTATAACTGCTTCCTTTCATAAACAGAGTGGAACATATATAGACGCCTGCAGTGTCCTGTTAATACTCTCATATACAAGTTAATAAAAATATTTAAAAGATTTCCAGACTTATGATCCAATCCTCAGCAAACCTCATCCATTCCATCCAAAACCAGTAAATGAAAAGTGATGTTTTGAACAGGTTAACTGAGCGTATTTGTTCAGTAAGTGCGATTAATGCCCGTCTCCATGGATTCTAATTAAGCCAGTGGAGGGTTTCCATCTTTTAATGATAAATGGACTCCATTCAATGTGTTATCCCATAACATGAGCGGGAGCATCACCGACAGCACTGACAGGGATCAGCAGATCCAGAGAGAGGGGGAGGAGAGATCAGAATCTGAGAACATGAGACTGGAATGTGCCAACAATGGATCAGAATTTGAGAACATTAGACTGGAATATTCAAACAATGGATCAGGATCTGAGAACATTGAACAGGAATATTCTAACAATATACAGGAGCTTATCTGATTATGTTTGATATCTTTCTGCATTTTATTGGTGGTTATTATCATCGCGGATCTATTACGCTCTTCTCATTATTCAATACTTTTATTATCCCTTCCTGGCTATCGTTGGGGTTCCTAGTAAGTGTCACTGTCCAGTTTTTGTTTTCTATAAACCAGTTATGATTGTATTATGGTTATTTCATATAGTCTACACATCTTGTCACTATTATTGTTCCTGTTAAATCTCTCAATCCAGATATTCACTCTACAGACCACTACTAACTACGTTAATGAACGTGTTCAATTACTGCCTCCCTCTCTGCTCTGGCAGTGGTACTCACGGGTCTCTATGTTGATCTATTCAGTTTCAGGGGAGAACCACAATGCATTGTCTCATTGCCTTTGCTGTTAAGAGCATAGAAGTCACCGTCTACTGTTCTGGTTACAAACTCCACTTCCTTCCACTGATTGCATCCCATCCTTGGCCAAAATCTGCAGCTGAAGCAGAGAAGTCACAAGTGGGAGATCCCTTTGACTATGAGCTGATTCTTGACAACATGCCCTGAACATTTCGAACTTGGAATACTCACCACTCCAGAATATATCTCACTGGTTTATTCCATCTGCTGTTCGAACCTTGAGCTATGAAGTACAGGCTTAATGAAGCCAATAATCTGCTGCTGACACTCCCGGCTTCAAACCTGCTGAAGCAAATCTGATTCCACCGCACACCAAACTCCCATCCATCTGTCATTCATTTGCACACGGATGTATATTTGCTGTTGTGTCTGGCAATAACTTTACATTAACATTCTCAAACACTTTATATTCATCTGTCCATGAAACTTCCCTCGTTTCTCTGTTGATTAATAAAAAGCCTGCCAGTTGTTCTTATTTAAAATAATTTCCTCCATGTGCGTTCCTTCTCAAACAATGAGTTTCGCAATCAACCATACACACACACACACACACACACACACACACACACACACACACACACACACACACACACACACACACACACTTCCCATTGCAGGCAGTAATCTGATGCGAGGATAGTTAGCATATGATAGCAAAGTTTGCAATACTCTCATGCTGGGCAGATAGTGTCGTTTACTGAGCAACACACTAACATGGTGTGCACAGCTCTCCATGCTGGGCTGTCACCTTGTCCCAGTTTATGTTGTTTGCGGTGTTCGGTGAAGCAGATTCAGAATTTGATGTAACAAACCATTTCTGCTGATCTGACAATGCCTTTATTCAATGTTCTCATTCTTGTAATTTTACTCAGGAATATCTCACTTCCTCAGTTAGTCCCACTGCCCTGCCTTTTTCCACATATTTCCACAACATGTTTTCAGTTAATTAACTGTCTGTTTCTGTCTTTAATGTGAATCTCTCTGTCCCTCTGTATCTTTCCCTGGCCTTGGGTTTTGTCTCCCTAGTGTATCGAGTGCTGGCATTGTGTAGCTCAGAAATACTGAAATGGTGTTTTTTCAAGCTGTTGTTCCCTTCCCGGTAAGTCCCGTGTGATGGTTCATAGACAGGCGTGTTTCAGAAGTTATAAGACACATCCTTGTAACTCGGCCTGTACCTGTGCTTGCCCCATTCAGGGGACCTTGCGTTCAGTAACACGAGGAAGCTCATTGAGTAAAGGACCAGGCATCTAAATTGTGTGGCAATGCTGTTACTTTGTAAATAAAACGTTAGTTTCTCATTTTTTTAGTATGAGATCTTAAAGGCCAAACTGCCGACTGAAAACGGCTCAAGTAAATAACTTACGGGACTTCAGGGTTTTTAATATATAGTAGTAACAATGGCCAGGTCACACAGACCAGGCTTTCTCGTTTGTTTTTTCTTGTAGCTGTAACAATTACCTGGTGCTTGGGGTCCCAGAGAGGTTGGAAGTTTTAGTAAATTATCCCTAGCTGCTACTCTCTCTAAAGCCTCACTTGATGGTGTTTCCTCCTGGATTGGAGAACTGTATGCAAGAATGCATGTCTGAATGTTCCTTTTTGCCAAGGGGTGTGTTTAGGTGATGTTAATAGATTGAACAGTTCATTTGTAGAACGTACTGTATCCATTATTTGGTTAAGGTTTCCAATAGTTAAGTTATTCTAAATTCCTCTTCATTTTGGATGGATTTTCATCAAAGGATAGTGAGGTAGAGCAACCCTATGGTAGACAAAGGCCTGATCAGGATCTGTTTAAATACATCCAGGCATTATCTAAATTTGATGAGAATGATGGGGGAGCCTTTTTAATTTCATTTCAGAAAGTGGCTAAACAAGTGCAGTGGCCAGAGAACATGTGGATTTAGTTTATCCAAACAAAGCTGATAGGTATTTGCATCCCTATTGGAGGAGGTGAACAAAGCCATCCCTGGTTAAACGCACGTTGTGTTTGAAAGAATCAAACAAAGTAATTTTGAAAGTTGGGGAACGGTATTAAAAACAGAACAAACCTATGGCACGCTGAGAGAGACCTGCAGTCGTGAGAACTCGTGTGGAAGAGCAGAGAGTTGCAATGGCAAGCTTAGAAACTGAAATGGCTGATGATGATGATTGGGTTCAGAAATCAAAGTTTGGTTTCTGTGAGGGATTGAGAAGAATGTGTGAGATCTTCTTAAAACATTTCCTTGTGAGAGTAAGGTTTACTGGCATAGGCCAGGAGTAGCAGGTAAAGAGGTTAGAGCATTAAGAGGTACAGAAGCATGTAATTCTTTTATGCTGAGACATGAGGAGCTGTGTCATTCAGAGGATGTATTGGAGAGATGAGAAGTGCTGCATTATGTAACGTGTGGTTGGAGTGTCCAGTGAAAACATCAACAGATTTATTCCACAATCGCGAAGGGGGCCTTGAGCTTGGTGTTGGCGTTACAACATTTCAGCATTTACATTGCGAATAAAATACCTGAGACAAATCTTTATCACTGATCGTGACACATTAAAATTTTTGGAGAAGTTTCGGGAGAAAAATTCCAGTCTGTTTCGACTGAGCTTATTCTTGATGCCATTCAATTTTAGATTATAAAGTTTACAGGGCGAGAAAAAGTAAGTTTTGACACTTTGTGGAGACTTGGATGAAGAAAGACAAAAAGCATTCTGTGGCACGAGTGAAATGACTGAAATCGAATCGAGTTGTGAACATTTGTATGCTCACAGTCAATGTAATATATATTCATTCCAGTCTACTAATAGAGGAAGATTAGGAGGTCTAAAATTAATCCATCTTTGTATATTGATGAATCATTTTATTAAATGTGGAGTTGTGAGTATCCTATCACTGTAAAAACGTTATTTTCTCTTAGGTTGTTTTTGAAGAGAGGTTTTTAAGGCAGAGGTGAAGAACTGCTGTCTGAACACAGTTCAACTAAATAACTGAGAAAGCCTTTAGGTTTTATTAAAACGGTTGTAACAATGGAAGGGCAGTGGCCAGCTCTCTCAGAACAGGTTTCCTCGTTTTGTTTTTAGCTGCAGCATTCAGAAGCTGTTCGGGTCCCAGAATGGTTGGAACTTTCAATACATGATCCCTAGAAGCCTTTCTCTCTCAGATCTCTGTTCATGTTGATTTCTCCTGGATAAGAAAATTGCATAAGAATCTGTATTTGAATATATCATTGTGCCAAGCAGTGTATACCAATAAGGTACGGTATCTACTCTTTGTGTAAGTGTTCCAACATATCAGCCATCCCAAATTTTTCTTTTCTTTGATTGTATTTTAACTAAAGCATTTGATTAGATTACATTTTGCTTATTGTCGAGTGGTTTGACCAGTCACAACATATCTGGAACGCACACTTCCCAACTATATTCAAAATAAGGAAAGGGTTGAGTCTAAGCGGCCTTCTTAAAATATTTTGCGGGAATCTGGTCTGGTCCACAACACTTATAGACGAGGGGTTTCTAACTGACTCCTGTTATTGAAAAGTTAGTGCAACAGCTGGGGATGGTTTGCTGGAGGTTGTGCTGTGAGCTGCCTCAGACATTCAGAGAGACCTGAGGATTTGGTGACCCAACTTTGGATGGAGCATGGGGACTGTAGTTACAACATCTGGGTCTGCAATATGAACAACAAATGGAGCAGAGGTTGCAGAGAGGGCAAGCTTTGTAACGACGCAGTGAGTGTGAGTGGGGAAAGGGATCTGCTGTGTCCATCCCGGATTTTCCAGGAACAGCTTCCCAAGCTCCACTTAACCCTGGAGCAGACTGTGAAGGGCCCTGACTGAACACGGAGCTGGTCACAGAGCGGTGTCACCTCCTTTATCACACCAGGGGGAGGATGGTGCTGCCAGTGGCTTTTAGGGTCACAGTTTCATTCTGCTTCTATGTTCTGGAACTTTTCAAACACGACTGGGTGACATATCCATTATCTGCCAGTATGTTGCCATCAATGTAACCAGTCAGTGATGGAGGATATATATGGTGGATGAGGTCAATACATTGTTTCTCCTTCAACAGGGAGCTGCCAGTATAATGGGATTCCCGATAGTGTACATGGCATCTGTGGAGTAGCCGTGTCAATGTGGAGAGGAAGAGGAACTGAAGGAGCACTCTCTTTATTAATCTTGCAGTGTGCCCATCACAGTACATCATGTTGGTGAATACCCCTGTCCTCACTGCAGTGGCAGCCTCTTCATTCACAAGCAGGCAGCCCTCCCCATCGTCTTCAGATCTCCATGTAGAAAGGAATGAATGTATCTTGGATAAAGGTCATCCCCTTGATACACGTTTGAAAATAGCACACCCCATCACCAACCAAACACTTCAAAACATTCCATGTGTACGGAGAGCAATGGGCTCACTTGGAGCATCAAGGAGCAGACGATCAGGGATGGAGCAAAACCTCCCATGTCTGAACGGGTCTGAATGAACCCCCCAGTACACAGTATCATTAATCCCTGTAATCCCTCTCCATTTCAGTAACATACTGCCTTTCATTATTCCTGTAAGTGAAATGACAGATTATATCATGTTATATTGCAGCTGCCAAATTATTCTCCATTGCCTTTACCATTCTGTATCTATCTGTAGACCCTCCACCCTCTCTTGATACTTTAATCTCTTGCTTATCACAGCAACATGACCAAATTCAGTATCTCGAAATCTGTTCCATCCTCCTGATCATTGATATAGATTGTAAATAGTTGAGGATCCAGCACTGGTCACTGTGTGACTCCACTGGTGACGTTCTGTCAAACTGATTTAGACTGATTTATCCGGAGTGCCTGCTTCCTGTTTGATACATAATCCTCCCCCATTACTGTGTAACACAGTCGTAAAGCTGATTATGAACAAGGAGCATCAATCAGGAATCCAACCCTTCGAACCTGCTCCGCCATGGAATACAATCATGGCTGACGTAAACGCGGCCTCTGTTCCATATCCCTGCTATCTCTCGATCTTCAGACTGCCGTCTGTTATTGTAGATTGCGCCACATGAAAATCTCCAGTCACTGTGTGGTTGCTTTCAGTTCCTATGTTACGGACTTGAGGTGGCTGAATGGGCTGATCCTGTTGCTGTGTAATAGGTTACTCATGCTGCATGGCCTATTCTGGGGCTAGTGTTATAGATTTGAGGGGCTGATTGGCCTCCTCCTGTATATATACATTCGGCTCCAGGGTTTGAACAGCCTCGCCCTATTCTGGTGTAATAGGGTCAAAGGTCTGAATATCCTTCTGTTGTTCCTGTGTAACAGGCTGGAGAACGGAATGGATTTCTCCATTATCTGTATCATTCTCTTCACTTGTTGACTCCTTCCTGTCATCTATGTTGAAATAAGATCTTCTTTCATTTTTGCAAACTCCAATGGCTATTGGATCAACCTTATCATCCTTTCGTTATAAGCTCGCACCTTCATCGCAGGATGCAGCTGAGGGGACCATCTCTGAGCTGCTTCCAATATAACAACATCCTTTCTTCATTGAAGAGACTAAATCTGAACACACTACTCCAGATGTGATCTCACTAAGACCCTGTACAGCAGCAGCAATACTTTACCAGCCTGCTGTAAGGTTCCCACCCAGGTTAGAGCAGTCTCAGCTCTCTGGGGGAAATACAGAGCATTTATGAACGATCATTATCCTTCTCTACTCCACTAGCATTACGGGAGATCTGGAGAAAATGTCACAATGATGCTTAAGAAGATCATAAATGATGTTGCGAATCTCCCCAAAACCCACGTCGCTCAGATTCTACAGAATCTCGTAAGATGGAGCGTAAAAACAGCAAGGAGGTGCAAACATTGATGGGAGTTATATATCAAAGTGAAAACTTCAATATAAATATTGGGCATGTTATAAAACAGGAAATGGGATATACACATTTGTGGCTACTGCAGTAATAATTATATCTAAACTGTGTTAACACAACTGAAAGCGAATGCTGGGAAGAATGGATTTCATGAGCATGTGTTAGATAGCTGGCACTAACATTTTGTCGAGCACGAAGCTAGCGATCAGGTTATTTAGAAATTGGTGTTGGATGATCAGATTACTTACTTACAGTATGGAAACAGGCCCTTTGTCCCAACAAGTCCACACCGCCCCGCCGAAGTGCAACCCACCCATACCCCTACATCTACCCCTTACCGAACACTACGGGCAACTTAGCATGGCCAATTCACCTGATCAGAAAAGCTAATTGAAAACTTTGCTGGAAAGGGCCTTTTGGGAACAGGGACGACAATGCATTGTTTCCTTTTATGCTGTTTGAGTACACGATAGTGTTTGTTTCATTTGAAGGAACTGTTATAAATCTGAATCATGCAAGCCCTGAAGGTGTGAGGAGAAAGTGTGCACTGCAGCTGCTGGAGATCAGTGGCGCTGGAAAAGCACAGTCGGCAGCGTACTAGGAGCAGGAGCATTGTCGTTTCGAGCACAACCCTTTTCAGGAATGAGGCTTCTGGGTCAAGGGAGCTGAGAGATAAATGAGAAGGGGGTGTGGCAGGAGGCAGGTAGCTAGGAATGCGATAGGTAGATGAAGGTGGTGTTGAAAGTGATAGGTGATGAAGGGAGACAGGACGCCTCATCTACGGCATCCTTTAAACTCAATGTCGTCTTCTCTACATTGGCGAGACATACGTGGATCATTTCAGAGAACATCGCTGGAACAGCCACATTGACCAACTCCACCACCTTGTGGCTAAACACTTTAACTCTCCTTTCCGCTCTGGCAAGGATATGAGAGTCCTGGGCCTCCTCCATCACCAAACCCTCACTACCCGAAGCATGGATGAAGAAAGGTTCCTTTTCTGCCTTGGGTCCCTCCAACCACAGGGGAATAACGTAGATTTCACCAGTTTCCCCATTTCCCCTAACTCCACCTTATCCCAGTCCAATATTCCAACTCAGCACACTCCCCCCTTTTGAAAGTTCATATGTGTTCATCTTCCTTCCCATCAATCTGGTCCACCCTCCTCTCCTACCTAACCCTTTCAGCCTCATCTTTAACTACCTATTAGGTCAAAGGAAGCAGCTTAGAAAAATGCCAAGTGTTGGAGTAAGCTAGTGGATTCGGAGAAATGTAGGACTCAGCAACGGATGACCAAGAAAATGAGAAGGAAATCAAAAAATGAAACAGCATGCAAACAAAAGAAAACCATAAAGACTGCTTAAAAAACATAAAAACTGCTAAAAAAAACATAAAGACTGCTAAATAAAACGTAGATCAGTGTATGAAACAAAAGTAAAAACGAGGTCAAATGTGGAACAGTAGGTATGCGGACAGGGTAATTTATTGTAGAGAACAGAGAAATCACAGGGGAAAGAAACAGTTTAATTTTATCTATCATCAAGGCAGAATATCCAGAAATTCTCCCAGAAATACCAAGTGACCATGGGACTTGTGTAAGTAAAGTCTACGATCATTCTTATCAGTGTTGAGGTCATCTTTTAAAAGAAAGCTGGATTGAGTATTTGTACATCTGACAGATCAGATGTACTTCATACAAGAATTTCAGAGGAAGCAGCAATGGACGTATTGATTGCATCTCAGATATTCATGTTATTTTCCAAAACACTCCGGAAAGATATTTAGCCAATCTGGATATGGCAAAAGTTATTAATATTATCCAATAGTTTAAGAAAGGATGAAGATGGAGAGTGGTGAACTACAGATCAGTTAACTTGAAATCCGCGGTCGGGTGTCTCTTGGGCTGAATTACAAAGAACGTGTTACTGGATATATAGAAGGTGATGGGAAAACAGGGGAGGATGATAATGCATCGAAAAACGGAAACCATATGTGGCAAACATTTTTTGGAATGGTTTGAAGATGATTCTTGTGGACATAGGCAACGAGGAGCTAATAGATAACGTATCGTTGGATATTCAGGAGGATTTTTTTAACGAACTCTCACATTAACATCATAAGAAAAGTTAAAGTGAAAGGAATTGGGAAGAACACATGCAAATAGGAAACGAAAAATTAGGTTTACATTCATGTGTATGTAATTGCAATATAGAAGATGTCGTGCACCAGCTGCATATCGTGTTGCTGAGACTAAACTTAGAGTATTGTGTACCGTTTGGAGTCCCAATCTAATATAGAATATACTGACTACAGAGGAACTGCAAAAAGTATTCTCCAGACTAATCCATAAAATGGCAATATTGTCTGATGGGGAAACTCAGCCTGTGATCTCGAGTTTCAAAAGATGAAAGGTGATTGTAGTGAAACTTAGAAACTTAGAAACATAGAGGGGACTGACAAACAGAGGGACATGGAGAAGTGCAAGCAGGCGAGATGAGAGAGAATCCCATGATATTCTACACGGACAAGTAGAACAGAATAATCAGCAAACAGTTAGTGTCCATTAGAAACCAAAGGGGGGCAATCAGTGCGTCAACCCGGAGAACATTGATAGGTTGTCACATGTAAACATCACAGCTGTTTTACTTGGGAGAAGGAGGATGCAGGTAAAGAATTCGAGAAGATGGACTGGAAAGCTCTTGAAGAGATTGATGTAAAATACGAGCAGGAGTTTGAGGTTTTGTCTGGTATAAAATTGGATCAATCCGCAGGTCTGGATACTGTTGGAGTCAAGGGAGGAAATTTTAATTGGAATCTAACTATAGGGAGGTACCAGAGGACTTGAGAACACCTAATATGATTCCACTTCACAGTAAGGGAGGTAGAGATTTGCCAAGGTAACTATGGACGAGAGAGTATTAGATCACTGTTCGGGAAACTACTGGAGAAAATAGAGAAGGAGAAAATCGAACTCAAATCAGAGTCACAAGGTTTGATCAGGGATAATCATCATGACTTTATCAGAGTGAAGTCACACCTAATGAATTTGATTGAATTAGTTTGAGGAGGTCGCTTATTTAGTTTTGCAGCAAGGCCTTTGACAAAATTCCACATGGGAAATTGAATAAAAAGTAAAATCTCACAGTATCAAGGATAACTTGAAAAGTTACAACAAAAATTGTCTTAGTGTCAGGAGGCAGAGGGTGGTGGGAGAAGGCTGTTTGTGTGACTGGAGACCAGAGTCCCCTGGTGAAACACAGGGATCAGTGCTGTGTCCCTTATTGTTTGTCGCATTCATAAATGGTATAGACGTGAATCTGGAGGGGGAGTGGGTGGAGGGGTGGGAGTTGTGATAAGTAAGTTTGTGTTTGTCACAAATATTGACAGGGTGGTTGGCAGTGAGGAGGAAGTTCTGATTTTACAGGAAAATACAAGTGGAATGATCAGATGGGCAGATCAATGGCAGATGGAATGTGATCCTGATAAATATGAGGTGATGTACTTTGGAAGGTGGCAGCACACTAGGAAGCTCACAGGGTGTATCTCCACACATCCCTGAATGTGACTGAACAGGGTAATGGACTAGTTAAGAATTGAACCTTGGGTAGAGCATTTATTAATCAGGGAGTAGATTATAAGTGCTATGTAGGGCTTAGTTTAGTCCACGATGGAGTACTGTATGTCGTTCTGGGTGCCACATTTCAGGAAGGATGTGATTGTACTGGAGTGGTTCAGAGGAGATTCACCAGGATGTTCCCTAGGGTGGAGCATATCAGCGATGGAGAGAGGCTGAATAAGCTCGGGTTGTTTACTTTGGAGCAGAGGAGGCTGCAGGGGATATGATTCAGAAGGATAAGTTAACAAGGGGCATGGACAGGGTGGATAGATAGCAGCTGTCCCTTTTAGACAGAGGGTCAAGAACAAGGGAGCACATCTTAAAGTGAAGAGCGTGACGTTCAGAGAGGATTTAAAGATTACTTTTCATTCACCCAGAGGGTGGTGAGGTCTGGAATGTACTTCCTGAGAGGGGAGTTATCACGGCTAACCTCTCAACCGTTAAGTGTACTTGCACGAGCACTTGGAAGTGTCATAATATTCCAGGCTATGTGCCTGGTGTTGGAAAGTGGGACTAATATAGATCGTGCTGTATTTCTGTTGGTACAGAGACTATGCTCCTGTGCGTGTATGATGTGGAGCTGAGCAGCTTAAGACAGGAATTGATAGGTTTCTGAAGATAATGTTCACAAAGGTTATAAGAGTAAACTGTTATAGCTTGTCAAATTATGTCAATGTGAGAAGTATGACAAAACAGTGTGGGTTCCTTCTAGTTTGAAACCAGAGAATGGAGAATGGGGAACAGGGAAATGGCAAAACTATGAATCCACTACTTCAGTTCTGTCTTCAGAGCTTTCTGCCAATACCAGGAAAACCAAGTCTGGTGTGGAAAACGAAATATTACATGGAACATCGAACATAGTAAGCAAATGGTTTAGGAGCAATTATTGAGGCTGAAAATAATGGTCACAGACAACACTAACATAGCTTTGTAAAATGGGAATTATATTTGAGAAACTGACTAGGAGACAAATGAAAGAGAAGCAATGGATGTAAAACATGTGGATTTTCAGAAAAAATTTGGTAAAGCTCCAAGCCCGGTTTCCAAAATCAAATCTTAGTGGATTGGGGCCAATATATGGCCATGCCTCTAGAATGGGACAGCAGGCAGGAAACAGTGAATAGAAATAAACAGACACGTGAAGCAACAGCCTGACATTGTATTTAAGGTATGATTCTGTGAATATGACTATGTCCCAGACTCCCCATCACCTTCTCCGGATATCTCCTCTCTCACCGGCAAGATAGACACAGCAGAAGTGGTGGCACAGTGGGATACAGTTGGAAGGGAATTGCTCTGGGAGTCCTCAACAGTGACCTGTATCCCATGAAGTCTCATGGCATTAGTTTACACATGGGAAAGGCAACCTCCTGCTGATTACCATGTAGCAGTCTCTCTCAACTGATGAGTCAGTACTCCTCCATTCTGACCAACACTTGGAGGAAGCACTGAGGGTGGCAAAGGCACAAAATGTACTCTGGGTGAGGGATTTCAATGTCCACCACCAAGAGTAGCTCAGCTGCAGCATTACTGCTCGAGCTGGTTGGGTCTGAAAGGATATAACTTCTCGACTCGGTCTGCAGCAGGTGGTGAAGGAACCAACAAGATGGAAAAGCCATATTTGATCGCAGTTTTACTAATCTGCCAGTTGCAGAAGTATCTGTCCATGACAGTATCGGTAAGAGTGACCACTGCATAGTTATTGTGGAGACAAAGTCACACCTGCACATTGAGAATAGCCTCCACACTTTTGGGTGGTACTGTCACCGTGCTAAATAGGACAGACTTCGAACAGATCGAGCAGCTCAAGTCTGGGTTTCCATAATGTGTTGTGGGACATCAATAGCAGCAGAATTGTACTCCAGCACAACCTCATGGCCTGGCATATCCCCCTCACAACAATTACCATCAAGCCAGAGGATCAACCTTGATTCAATGGAGTGTGCATGAGGGCAGGAGCAGCACTGGGAATACCTGAAAATGAGGTGTCAGCCTGGTGAAGTCACCAAACAGGACTATTTGTGCACCAAACAGCACAAGCAGTAAGTGATAGATAGTGCTAAGTGATCCCACAAGATCTGCAATCCTTCCACATCTAGTTGAGAATAGTTATGGACAATTAAACAAGTGATCAGAGGAGGAGATTCCACAAGTATCTCCATCCTTAATGATGGTAGAGCCCAGCACTTCAGTAGAAAAGATAACGTTCGTGCATTCGCAATAATCTTCAGTCAGATGTGCTGAGTGGATTATCCATCTCTGCCTCCTCCAGTGGTCCTCAGCAATTCAGTTTACCAGTCATCAACCAATTCGATTCATTCCACGCGATATCCAGATTCAGTTAGAGACACTGGATACCCCAGAGGGTACATACCCTGACAACATTCTGCCAATAGTCCTGAAAAGTTGTTCTCCACACCTTGTCACTGCCCTAGCTAAGCTGTTCCAATACAGTTACAACAATGACATTTCCCCGATTACGTCGAAAATTACCCCAAGTATCTCCTATGCATAAAAAGCAGAACAAATCCAATCCGGCCAATACCACTCCATCAGTCTACGCTCGATCATCAGTAAAGTGGTGGAAGGTGTCAGTGCTTTCAACCAGCACTTGCTCAGCAATAACGTGGTCAAGAAACGCCCATTTTGGGCTCCATCAGGGTCTCTCAGCTCCTGACCTCATTACCTTGGTTCAAACATGGACAAAAGAGATGAATTCCAGAGGTGGGGTGAGAGTGACAACCCTTTAAAACAAGGCTGCCTTCACCCAAGTGTGGCATCAAGGGACCTTAGCAACACTGGAATCAATGGGTATCAGGGGCAAACACTCTGCTGGTTAGAATCATACCTGACACGTAGGAAGATGGTCATGGTTGATAAAGGCCAGTCAACTCAGCTCCAGGACAAGTCTGTAGGAGTCCCTCGGGCAGTGGCCTAGGCCCATACATCTTCAGGGCTGCTTGATCTATTGTAAGGTCAGAAGTGGAGATGTTCGCCAATGATTGCACAATATTCAGCAACATTTGTGTCTCCTTAGATACTGAAGCAGTCCATGTTCAAATACAACAAGATCTGGACAGTATCCAGGCTGACAAGTGGCAAGTAATATTCACGTCACACAAATACCAGCCCCTGACCATCACCAATAAAATACAATCTAAGCACTGCCCCTTGGCATTTAATGGTGTTACTGTCACTGAATCCACAGTGGACTGCAGCGGTTCAACAAGGCAGCTCACCACCACCTTCTCAAGGGGCAACCAGAAACAGGCAATAAATGCTGGCCCAGCCAGTCACACCCAGATTCACGATATAAATATAATTTTTTAAAAAACAGAGGAAGGTTGCTGGGATATCACAGAGATCGGTGCTCAGGTCCCAGCTGTTCACAATAACCATTAAATAATTGGTTGCAGGAATCAAATCCAATATATCCCAGCCTGCTGACAGAACTAAAGGATGTTGGATTGTGAGCGGGTGGGGAGTTTGTAAAAACGCTTCAAAGTGACTAAGACAAGTGGAGTGAATGGGCAAATACGTGGCAGATGGAGAGCAATGTGGGTAGAGGTGGCGGTGTGCCCTTTGGTGGGAACAAGAGATTGGCTGCTTTTCGTTTGAAAAGGGATTGTTTGAAACATGTTGATCTGAAAAGCGACGTATGGGCCTTTTCGTTGTTTCCTTCTGCGCGGCCCTCCGAGGTCCCTGCAGCGCAATGAATTCTGAAGCCAGAAGTCAATACTGGGAATGGCATTCATACGCTGCCCAGTGTACATTGACCCACCAAGTGGGGAGCTGTAACATTGCAAAGGATCTGGATCTCCCTGTACACCAGTCACTGAAAGCAATATTGCAGGAGCAAAAAGCAGTTGGGAAGATCAATGACGTGCTGATCTTCATTTCAGGGGGATTTGAATCCAGGAGTAAGCGTGTCTTACTGCAGCTGTACAGGGCTTTGGTGAGAGCCCATCTCAAACATGTGCAGTATTCTGTGCAGGTTTGGTCTCAGTACCTAATAAAGGACAAACCTGACATTGAGGTAGAGCAGTGAAGGATGACCAGACCGATCTTTGTGATGACAGGCTCGTTGTGGGAGCAGAGTTTGGGGCGACTGGGCCTGTATTCCATGGGGTTTAGGAAAATGGGTGGAGATCTCAGTGAGATATATAAAGCTCTGACAGGGTGAGACGGATTGGAAGCAGGGATAATAATTCCCCTGGCTGTGGTGTCCAAAACACGGCTCCACAGTATTAGGTACGGACAGGCCATTCTACAATGAGATGACAATAAATGTCTTCACTCAGCAACTGGTGAACCTGTGGAATGCACTCGAAGCTGGAAGCGAAGACAATGAATATAAATAAGAATTTAGAGACAGTAAAGGAATAGTGAGTGAGAAGGAGAACGATATGGAAATAAAGGGCCAGGTATCATTATATTGAATTGGGTAGCAAACTCGACCGACCAAAGGGACTACTGCACTTCCTACTTTATAGCTTCCCACAGTGAATCACATTAAGGGATGTGTACAGTGTGTGGGAAAAGTGCATTGAGGAGATGTTTGAACATGAACTGGAATGGGGAAGGCTCAATGTGTTGTATGGCCAACTCCATTCCCGATGTTTCTATGTAGTCTGTAAATGTTGTCACAAGCTCTCAGATGTTAGGAAGGAGGTCTCTGCAGGGTCAACAGGACTGTGTTTCTCATTCCCTTTTTCCGATACTGAGGCTGGGGCCGGGTGTTCTGTCTGGTATTATCCTTTAGACCTCGGAACAGTTTGATACAATAGAATGTCTTGTTTGGCGGATTCAGAGACCGTTGCAAAGTTTATCACATGTCTGTGTGTCTGCAGTCACGTTTAGGCCAGACCAGGAAAGCACGGGGGATTCACTTCCAGAAAGTACATTTGTGAAGCAAATTGGTGTGTACAATCGACCTTGGCTAGAAGGTCACTATTACTGACACCAGATTTTGCATCTTCATATTTTGTCAATTGTGTTTAAATTACACCAGCTTCCAAAGCATTAGCCTGGTCTGGATTAGTAATCCAGTGACCTTTCCACAACAGCACCATCTCTACATGGGGACCTATCGGAAATCATACTGAGCAGGTTATTTCTGTGCGACTTGATAACTCTGTCAAAAAGAACTCCCACCAATTTGACTGTCGTGGTGGGTCTGAGGGGGAGGTGGCTGGTCAGATTGTAATTATAATCCTTTTAGGAACTGGACATAGTTGAGTAATTTTCCACATTACCAGGGCGATGTCAGAGTTGGAGCTGGAATGAAACAGCTTCCCGAGGGGCACGGCTTGTTGTGCAGCACAAGTCTTCAGTCCTATTACAGGAATGGTGTCAGGGACGATTGCCTTTTTCGTACGTACTGTGTTCAGCTGTTTCTTCATGTCACGTACAGCAAATTGAATTGGTTGAAGACTGGCATCTGTGATTCTGTGGCTATCATGGTGAGGATGAGGTGGATCATCAACTCAACACTTCTGGCTGAGGTTGGTGCAGCTACCATCCTGGACTTTTACACTGATGTGCAGAGCTGTTCGATTACTGAGGGTGGGGATATTTGTGGAGCCCTTTGCTCCAGTCATTTGTTTAAACATCTATCACCATTTATGTCAGATTGTGACAGGATTGCGGAGCTTCGATCAGATCTGTTGGTCAAGTTTGGTAGCTTTAATGGGTTCGCGTCAGGTTTAGGTTCACGTGGTTCTGACCCAGTCATGTTCACCCACAGTCATTACTGAAACATCGATCATATTGATGGTAATGGCAGACTGAGGAAATTATTCGAGGCTTAAAGTTACAGGTTGTGGTTGAATGCTGTTCTGCTTCTCCTGCTGATGTAGTCTACAGCACGACATAAATACGCAGTTTTGAGCTGCAATATCGACAATGCAATTATGCTGTCTGTCCCTTAGTTCACATCGACACCCATTCACCCAACAGCCCTGTACTCAGTGACCTACTCTGGTTTCTGATGTGTAAATACTTCAATTTTCATACTTTCATTCTGCTGAGGGTCTCTCCCCAGGTCATGCTTTCAATCTGACACATTCTGCAAAACGAATTAACTGATTTTAATTCAATTGTTTAATTCACCTGAATCTTTTTCCTTGAGTAATACCATCTTCTGTGTTTAAAGTGAATGTGTTTCTTCTGTTTCTCTCCCTGACAATGATTAAGAGCTCTGTAGTGTCAGTGATGTCAGCGTTATGTAGTTTCAGAGCCAATGAATTCTCTGGATTCCCAATTATCTTCACCACATTGTATGTTTCCTCTTTTGGTTTGATGCCTTATCACTAATGGTTGCCTTGTCCTGCCATGAGAATGTTTCATCACCTTTGGGAGAATTTCTGATATCCTCTGAAATATCCCCAGAAGTTCCTGCCTTTGCTGTTCCATGGTCTGCCCTGCTCAGCTCCCTTTCTAATTAACTCTGGCCAGCTCCTCCTGAATGTCTTTTTCGTTATATTGCTTAATTATAATCACATTACATCAAGAAGAGAGCAATAGATATAAACCGAAAGATGGAGCTTTGAGAGAAGGGACGCAAAGAATAATTGGTAAATTTCTTAACTAGATACAAAGAGAGAAAGAGCGAGACAACATAGATGAGGAAATGTGAAAAATGAGAAAACTAGGTCATCAAAAGAAGTAGATGTATATCCCTCAATGTTTTGGCAATTCGTGTGTGCTGTGGTCCTTTGTATAGTGCATATACAACAGAGCAATGTGTTCAAATGCTGGCTCTGATGCCAGAAATTTTATCTCTAATAATATGACAGACACTAGCTTTGGAAAGTACCCAACAGGCCAATATATTGAATTCTTGTAGAAAGGGGATTAACTGAAATAGGTTGGGACACCAGAAGCAAGAATTTATAATTCACATCTTGATAAGAATGAGAGATTGGAGTGGAGAATTTCAGAAAAGGAGGGCACGTTGAGGGAAGGGGAACATATCATTTTAGATGAGAATCAAATGATGTTTTAATGTTTTATAAATTTTATACATCATATGTATCACTTTTAGTTAACTGTGTCTCCGTTGTTCATTTAGAATGTGTTGTGCACATATGAAAAATGTTACATATCTGCACACACACGTTAATTACACAGTGTGTATAAAATCATTTCTCCGCCATTGAAATGGTCCTGTTGTTGTGTTACCAGGATACACGAACACCAGCTGGCCACCAAAAGACATGACCCATTATCACTATGTTCCATACATACAGGCAAAGAAGGGCACCACTTTAATTGGGACAACGCACACACATACTAAGACACGCAAGGAAGTTCTTAGAGGAATGGCATTCTGACCAGAAGTCCGTCAATAAACACAGCAATTTAGATTCTATCTACCTTCTCTTGTAAAACAAAAGAACTGGAAATGACATCACCCATCTTAAGAACCCAAGACCTATAAATAGAGAGGCGCGACATACCACCAGCACTTCAGCAGAGACTCTCACTGATGATGTTACCTAGTCATAGTGTCGAATCGTCAGAACACAAACCTTCAAGCACAGCGACCTAACTGTTACATACAAATTGTTATTTTTCTTTTGTTAGTGGAATTTGGGAGTACTTTGTCACTCATGTATTAACAGATTATGAGGTGAGGTGAGCTTATTTGGGTTTGTGGTTTTAATTAACAGAAGTGCTCGACATAGATGTCTCCACAGTTTGGGGCCCTGCCGTATAGGATTTGGACAGATTTGAACAGATTTCGGGTACAAAATGGCCCAGCAAATTCCAACACGTTGCAATTAGTGACCTAGATCTTCAAATAAAACCGGTCGGAAAGTCTGTTTAATTTTGTTTACTTGTGGTTGTTTGAATTAAAAGTGAGGGAAATGGCTTTTAACGTTACTAAAGAGATTCCCAAATTTGCCAAGAAAGTTTAGAAAGACAGAAGCAGGACATTTTTTAGAATTAGCAAATAGGTTGGAATTGGGTTTAACCAGGGACAAAAGGAAACCAGAAATTATAATGGAGTTGGTCAAGCACTTTGATGTATCAAAGAAACAGACAAGTGCAGTCGAGTTAGAAAAAACTTAAATTGCAAATATGGCAACTGAAGTTAGAAGATAAAGAAAGAGACGGAAACATAGAGAGAAAAAAGAGAAGGAGAGGAAAAAGAAAGAGACAGAGAATTTGAGATTCAGAAGTTGGGAATTAGACAACAAAGTTAAATTAACAGGATGGAGATGAAGGGAGAACGTCGGGATATATACAACTATGTTAGTACCTTGCCTTATTTCGGTGAGAAAAATGTCAAAACCTTTTTTTATTTCATTTAAAAAAAATGAATCGGCAGATGACGTGTCCAGTGAACTTGTGGGTAATGCTCGTTCAGACTAAGCTGGTGGGCACAGCTGGTGAGGTATGTGCAGCGCTGTCAGATGAGGGGTCAAGAGATTATCAAGATGTCAAATTGGCTATTTGGATTGGTTATGAATTGGTACCAGAAGCATATAGACAGAGGTTAATAAAAATAGAGACGGAACCAGGTCAGACTTATGTTAAGTTTGAACAAATTAACTGCAGTCATTTTGATAAATGGGTGCTGGACTTAAAAATAGATAAGACCTGTGAGGCTCAAAGGTAGATTATTCTGCTGGAGAAGTTAAAAGACTCACTTCCAGAGATGGTAAGAATTCATGTGCACGAACAGAATGTTCGAGAAGTGAGAAGCGCGGCAGAAATGGCAGGTAAATATGCATTGGTGCATGAGATGAAATTTAGCTTCCGGGAGAATTTCCATGCTATGAGGGATAGAAATTGGGAGAAGGGAAGTTCACACATTACAAAGCGAACAATAGTTTACCACAAGTGAAAAAAGAAGCACAAAGGGGTTGAAAGGGGGTGAAAGGTCTCAGGTGTTCTCAGTATAAGGGCGTGGAACACATAAAATGACAGTTCCGATGGTTTAAGAAGGGCACTGGGAAAAGGTGTTTTCATTGAAGTAAGCTGGGACACACTGTGATGGTCGTTGAATGAAGGCACTTTGAGAAAGATGTGGCAGAAGAGGCTAAGCCCAGTGGCATTAGTGAAACTGGTAAAGGAAACCTCAAGTAGAGCCGAGGAGCTGCAGGAGAGTGCTCAGCCGAGGCAGGGGCTGGGTATGGAGTCAGTACCTGATCTCTGAAAGAATTCGCCTCTGTGGATAAAGTTTACTCAGAAAGATCAGGGGGAGAAGGACAAGAAGTTATAATTTTGTGAGATATGGGATCTGCTCAGTCTGTAATAGTTGAGAAGTGAGGCCCCGGAAAAGCACAACAGATCAGGCAGCATCCAAACAGCAGAACAATCGAATATCAGGCAGTTACCCATCGTCAGGAACATGGTGGGGGGGACAAGGGGACTGAAAGATAAATACGAGGGTAGTAGCTGGGCTGGTGGGAGGGTCACTGGGAAGGCGATAAGAAGATGTAGGTGGGAGTAATATTGATATGTCGGTTGGGAGGATGGAGTCGGTAGGTGGGAAAGAAGCTGGCCAGTTAGGGCGGTTCAAGAGGGCAGTGCTAGGTTGAATGTTTAGATCTGGGAGAGGTTGGGGGAGGGGAGATTTGGAATTTGGTGAAGTCAACGTTGATGATGGTTCTAGTTTGAGGGTTCTCGTTGTCCTACCACCTATCCACAACACCCTCCTCTCCGACCTATCACCATCACACCCACCTGCGTCTACCTATCGCCTTCCAATCTATCTTACACCCAGCTCCACTCCCACTCTCCTATTTATTTCTCGGCCAAGTTCCCCCTCCCTTACCCCACCCCCCACTTTCCTGATGAAGGATTTAGGCCTGAAACGTCAACTCTTCTGCCCCTCAGATGCTACCTGGTTGGCTATGCTTTCCCAGCCCCACACTTTTCAACTCTCATCTCCAGCATCTGCAGCCCTCACGTTTTCTCGGCGTCTAATGGTGAGAGATGAAAATATTTTCACTCTTTCTGACATATTAATCAAGATCGTGACAATTTGTGGAATGGGGTTAGAAATTAAGCATTCCCTTGTGTAACATCAGGATGGAATGCCAAATCAAGGTTGGGGAAGTAACAGTGACAGTGAGTTACAGAGTGTCATTTCCAGGAATACAGTTTATTCTTGTGAACGATTTAACAGGATCCAAGGTGGGAGTGGTATCCCTTGTGTTGGAGAAGGCAAAAGGAAAACTAGGAAATTGGGGAGTTAAAAGAAAAATACCCAGGAGTTGTCAAGACTGTATAGTAACAAGATTCCACTGTCATAAGTTAGAGCAGGAAGGAAAACCAAAATAAAAAGCCAAAGGAGTTGCTGTGCAGTGAACTGACACCCTGTTTGATGTAACGGTGCAGGAAAAACCTGAACAGGCAGAGATCAGGCAGAGGGGTTTAGTCCTGAAAGGCTAATGGACTTACAACAGATATATACACACACATTCACACACACATACACAGGCACACACACAGAAAAGGAATCAAAATATATTGTCGAACGTTAATAACTTAAAGATCGAATGCTAAAATTAAAATGGAGACCCCGATAGAGATCTCCAGAAGAGAAATGGGCCGAGGTGCACCAGATTGTTTTAGAGGTAGCGTACAGTGTTACGGGTAGCATATAAACTAACTGCAGAGGGACACCTAGGTGTACAGAAGACTCAGGCTAAGGTACAGAGGCATTTCTAGTGGCCTGGAATGAACACGGACGTGGTTATTATTTGTTGCACATGTCAAACATTCTAAACGATAGGTACGTCACAGGCAGTAATAAAGCCAGAACCTTTGTTAGCAATTCCTGCATTCGAAGAACATTTCACGTAGGTTATGATTAGTTGTGTAGCTCCCTTATCTAAAATAAAAGTGGAAACCAATATTTGCTAGCCATAATGGATGTGTCTACCAGATTTCCAGAGGCAATTCCATTATCTCGTGTTAAGTTAAAAGGGAGGTGGAGGAGTTGATAGCTTTCTTTACTCACTGTGAGCTCCGCAGAGAGATTCAGTCAGTCCAAGGTCTCATTTTACCGCTCAGCTGTTTAATGAAGTCATGGATAGCTTAGGCATACAGCAGTTTAAATCAAGGGCCTCCCGTCCTGAATCCCAGGGAGCCTTGGAAAGTTATCATCAGACGCTGAAGACCATATTAACAGCATACTGTCAGGATTACCGGAATGATTGGAATGAAGGTGTCTCATTAAATTGTTTGCCATTGGACAAAAATTATTTGCCCCAAATAAATCTACTCAGTTTACTTCCTTTGAGTTAACATTTGAAGTGAGAGTTCCTTTGGAATTAATTGAATATAAATTGACAGGACCGAAGTCAGACATCTCACACTCGGATGATGTATGTGAGGTGAGGGAGAGATTAGATGGAGTCGTTGAGTTAGCTAAACAGCACCTGAAGGGAACAGCATAGAATGAAGCACGTGGCAGTTAAAAACTCTGACATTTTGACGATTTCTTGTGGGGATGATGTATTAGTATTGTCACCAGTGATAGGAATTCCCTTCAAAGCCAGGTTTAGTGACTCAGGAACAGAGTTATGGTCAGATGAACAAATTGTGCAGTTTATCTTTATGATGTAGTGACCTTTAGCAAGTGATTGAAAGCTTACATGTTACAGTTGGCAGAGCATGTTGAACGATTACAAGAAGCAATCTTGGTAATCAACTTAAAGAAAACAGAATTCGGGAAGACAAAGTTGACGTTCTTGGGACATTACATTGGCCATGGAAGGTTGACCCCAGGGAACACAAAGACGAAGGGCTTTGAGGAATTTCCACGACCGTCCTCGAAGAAAGAGGTGCTTCGAGTTTTGGAACTGTGTGGATTCTATCGGAAGTTTGTTCCAAACTTCAGGACCGTATTGGCACCACTGATGGACTTAGTAATGAAGGAAACAGAATTGTAGTGGACAGAACAATTCCAGGAGGCATTGGAGAATTTTAAAGCAGGATTAATCTCCGCACCAGTTTTAGCTATACCAAATATTTTGAAACCCTTTGAAAATTCTATTTGCTTCTAGGGATATCGGGGTTGGAGATGTATTGATACAGAAAGGTTATGATGGATTTGAATGGCTAATTGGCTACTTGTCGAAAAACGCAATATCCACCAGAAAGAAAAATACAACATTTTCCATTATTGAAAAAGAATGATTAAGTTTTGCACTGACCCGACAATATTTTAATGTTTATGTGACAAATACATTGTCGGAGATGGTTGTGGACAACGACAAATCTCTCACATTTTTTGGAATATTTAAAGATCAGAATATGAGAGTATTTCATTGGAGTCTTATCACACCGACTTTAGACTTACAAAATGTACATGTTGTGGGTCCTAAAATGTGATAGCAGATGTGTGATCGCGGATTTAAAGGAAAATGTTCAGATAAGATTTGAAATATTCCAGTTTAAATAGGTGTACAAAAGTAATATGAATGATATAACTGAGATTAATACTTTTGTATTTCATAATAATGGGATTAAGAATTAGAGGAAAATAAACGAAGGCATCTTTTCATTCTGCTGGTTCTTTTTTTTCTGAAGGAGGGAGGTTTTATGAAGCCGAAAGCATGTCAGATTACTTTAAGACAGAACGTGTTTTGTTGAATAGAAAGTACAGCACAGATGCCAGCTAAATGTCAAATTGTTCCACATGTCACAATTAGTTGGGAAATGGATACCTGAGTTTTGGTTCCTGTTTTGACAACAATTCAAATACAACCAAAGAGTTTAAATAATGGTCAGGATACCAGAAGCCAACGGAACTTGAACATGATTGATTGGACACCTGGAAAGCAATCAAATTATGAGGATTATTGTATCATGGGGAGTAGATAAACTTAGCATTTGAACAATAGAGGGAGAGCCACTACCATCCAACAGCAGAGTAACTGCTGTAGAGCAGGAGTGCTAACTGGTCATCTCAAACACTCTCTATCAAAGATACATGTTCGTGTCAAACTTACTTGCAATAAAAAAATGACCCAGGGAGATCAGCAGCTGGAAGAGTGAACACAGCGGGGAAGATAGAGACTGTGTGGTCTTCAGATTGTAATGTTTAATATGTGGGTTGTTGGAACAGAATATTTTTACAAAGTCGGAGTCAGATATTAAGTAGCTAAGAAAAGAGGGGCTTGTACTTGTGAATAGTTGTTGTTTAGTGTTCACTATTAAAGTTAATAAACTGACTTGTTAATTTTTGTTTAAATAGTGGAATGTAGGAGATCTGTGTCGCTCATATTTTAACAGATTATGAGGTGAGGTGAGCATTTCTTGGTGTTTGGTTTTAATTGACAGAGGGGTTTCGACTCTACCTTGTCAATGTCCATCCACGCTAACCCCAATTCCCTGCAGTTGGACCATATCCTTCCAGTCCTTTCCTATCCACATATTTATCCAAATGCTTTTGAAATGTTGTTAATGTTCCCCCTCAACCACATCTGCTGGCAGCTCATCCACATACCAGCCCTCTGTATAAAGAAGTATCCCCTCAGGTTCCCTTTTATTTTTCCCCTCTAACCTTAAACTGATCCTCTCTCGTCCTCGATTCTCTAAACCTTGGAAAAAGACTGAGAGCATTAACCCTACCATCGTGATCTTATTCAGCTCTATAAGGACTCCCTCAGTCTCCTACATGCTACAGAAAAGGTGCTAGGTTGTCCACCCTCTCCCTATAACTCAGACCATTGGGTCCTGGCAATGTCCTTGTAAATTTCTTCTGCATTCTTTCTAATTTAATAACATCCTCCCTATAACAAGGTGACAAAACTGAACACAATACTCCAAGTGCGGCCTTACCAAAGTCCTGTGTAACTGCAACATAAATTCCCAACTTCTATACTCAATATCCTGCCTGATGAAGGCCAATGTGCCAAAAGCCTTCTTCACTGCCCTGTATACCTGTGACTCCACTCTCAGAGAACCGTGCACCTGTATTCCAAGGTCTCTCTGCCCACTACACCCTTGAAGATTCTCCCATTCACCATGAGATTCCTACCTTGATTTGAGTTCCCAAAATGTAAGACATCACGCATTCATATTAAATTCCATTTGCCATTTCTCAGCCCACTTCTCCACCTGATTAATGTCCTGCTGCAATTTCTGATAAACGTCCTCACTGATCATGCTCCCACTTACTTTAGTGTCATCTGCAAACTTACTAATCATGCCGTGTACATTCTCAACCAAATCATGGATAACAAACATCAATGGACCCAGCCTCCAGTCTGACAAGCATCCCTCCACTAAACCCTCTGCTTCCTACCATCAAGCCAACTGTGTATCCAATTTGTCAGTTCGCCCAGCATTCGACGTGATGTCCCCTTCCAGAGCAGCCTGCCATGTGGGACCTTATCAAAGGACTTACTGAAATCCATATAGACTATGTCTACCGCTCTGTCCTCATCATTTTCCTGGTCACTTCATCAAAGAACTCTAACAAATTTGGGAAGCGTGATCTCCCACACACGTCTATTCTGACTGCTCCGAATCAAACCCTGTGTAAGTAATGGATGAAGTCAATGGTATTCTGTCCTTCATTTTATAATGATTCTAGGACTTAGGTAAAGCCATCTTCCTGCAGTTTTACAGCCTTGCTGAGAGAGCATTTGGGGCACTCTCTACAGATTTGATCTCCTTTGTAAGGAATGATCTCCTTAGCACAGACACGGATGATGCTAACATGAGGATAGAGTAATGAAGCTAAGTGTTTAAACTATAGAGCTGTGAGAGACGAAGAAAAGGTGACACTGAAACACGAGGAGTGGCAGCGATCACTTATTTCCAAAAGAGACATTGATAGGGTGAGAAATTCCATACTTTACCTCGGATTGATTGGTTTGATTTATTACCACGTGTACCTCAGTACAGGGAAACACTTTATTTATAAACAGTGGGGGCAGGTCATAGTAAGCATGGCCAGACAGATCATAGGGTGGAAATAGACTTGGACAGAGTAAGGCATACAGGATACACTGAACAAGACATGCACGCGACAAGATCAACACGAGCAAGATCTCCATTCTTTGAACTTAGAGAGTCCATTCATCAATCAAAATGGCTCTCCGAATAGTTTATATGCCTTTACTAACTCTCCCCACGTTATTGTGCAGTCGGCGTTTAAACACTTACTGAACGTCAGTTTGCTCAAAATCCCCAACAGCAGCCACAATACCTTGCATCTGAATCAGGTAGCCATTCCCATCAGCTTCCGCCCTACATAGAGAACACCAGGCTGACTTCTCGGAGATGGAAGGTGCCTACTTGGGACATCACACAAGATATATGGCTTCCCTCCACATGTTAAAGTCCCACGTGTGTATCATGAGCAACGGAGCCAGGAGGAACAACGTGGAGCAGTCTGTCTGTGCAGCCTCTGTCCCACTTGTTAATCATGTTAAAGCATCAATCTGGAGACACTTAAGACTGCCGATTCTGGAGATCAGAGTAGAACCTCGATTGCTGGAAAAGCACAGCAGGTCAGGCAGCATCCGAGAAACAGGAGAATCGACGTTTCGCAATAAGACATTCATCAGGAATCAGCATCAATTATCTCATTCTGCCCCTGTGTTAGTGCTTTGAGGTGGGAATGGCCTCTTGCTGTTCCTGTGTAAGTGACTCAAGGGGCTGATTGGCTTCTTTCTCCTCCGATTGGACAAGGCCAAGTGCCTGACTGCGTTACCCTGGTTCCTGTTTGACACTTGGATGTACTGACAAGTGTGATGATACTGCAGCTTTAAGAGGTTATTTTGTCCTGGATTCTTTTAAGAGAGAGATTGAACGATCGTTATCAAGCTGTCCAGTTAAGACCACTTGGGTAAGCAGCTAGGGAGGCCTTGTGTTTATTTTAATGCAGCCTGAATGGGTGTGGCCAGCTCTCACAGATTAGGATCTCTGGGTTTTGGTTTCTCAGTGACATCAGAAACTATTGGCGTCTCAACAGAGTTGGAAGCTTCAGGGAATGTCTCCTGACTGCTACTCTCTGTGAATTTTCTCTTGATGCTGTCACATTGCATCTGGTACAGACATTTTACATTCCCTTTAAAATAAGAAAACATTCGAGTCTAGGCTGTTGCCTTCAAATATTTCCGAGGGGCTCTGGTGTTGTCTATCACACGAGACTCCTTCCCTTCCTGAGTAATAGGCCGGAGGCACTGAATGGGCTATCCCTGTTCTTCTCCAATAGTGTCAATGGGCTGTATGGCTTCCTCATATTCCTGTGAAACCAGCCTGAGGTGCTGAATGAACTCTTGTTTTACTGTGGCAACGTGCAGTGTCAGGCAGTGCTGTTACATGAATGTTACCGACACTTTAACAGCACAAGCCTGAGTGGTGTCTGGGCGTTGCTGCACCTGGACACAGACCAGTTCAGGAGCTGAGGGGGAACAAAATGTTCTGAACATTGTGGAATTTTCAGTGACCATCCCGACTTCCGATTGTTTGGTGGGGAAGGTGGGGGTGGGGAGACCTTGATGAAGCAGCTGAAGCTGTTTGTGAAGAGGAAGCTACCCTGAGGATCTCGCACAGAGGTAACCCAGAACTGAGATGATGACCATCTTCCTTTGTGCCATGTTTGACCCCAAACACTGGAGAGTTTACTCTGATTCCCATTAAGTCCAGTTTTGTTAAGCTCCTTGAAGTCAGCAGAAGTCAACCACTGCCTTGATATCAGGACCAGTCATTTGTACCTGAACCCTTGTCTCAACCTCTTTTGCTCACATCAATAAACCATGATATAGGAGCAGCAAGTGTTTTCTTCAAACAGGTGGGATTGAATGTCAGGATTTCTCTTCTCAACAGTGTTCGGGGAGATAGATGACTGAAAGTATTTGAAGAGGAGGTAGATGGATATTGACCTGTCAGAGAGTTGAGGGCAATGAAGAATTGGGTATGAAAGAGGTTAGTGAAGGGGAAGGCAGGTTTGGGGAGTGAACGACCTGCCCCTGTGTCTGATGTTCTCCCATTCTGTTATTGGAAGGTTAGTGGGTGTTATTTTCATGAATGCTCTGTTGTTGCATATTGCAGTCAGGGAGACCAGAGGATTCTGTGAGCCATTTCTGGGTTAGGTATGGGGGCTGTATTCTCAGTGAACTTGGGTCTAAACATGACCAACAAATGAAGCACAAGTTGCAGATAGGGGAAGCTCTGTGAAGAGAGATGAGGGGCCTCTTTCATACCCGTGCCTGGATTTTCCAATTACATTTCCCAAATCACCTCAAAGCGTGTGGGACAGTTTTGAAGGGCTGAATGGTCTCCTCTGTTTCTGTGCACCAGTTTATAGCAGTAGGTAGCATCGAACTGCTCCTGTCTAGCAAGCTTGATGGGCTGAATGGAACTTAGAAACATGGGACGGAGGAGCAGGAGTGGGTTATTAGATACTTTGAGCCTTCTCCACCAGGCACTAAGATTGTGGCTGCTCAGGTTGGGGTCTCAGCCCCACTTTCCTGTCTGTATCCCATTATGCGTGACTCACTTCTCTGTCAAATATTTAACTAATGCAGCTTTCAATCAATGTGAGCATGGGGGCATGATAAACTTCCAGTGAAGAGAACTCCCACTTGAAAGGTCCTTTCAGAAATTTTCATCATTCTTCTTATAGAATCAGAGAGTCATGCAGAACGGAAACAGACCCGTTAGTCCGATCTGTTCACTCAGATCAGACATCAAATCTGATCCAGTCCCATTTGCCAGCATTTGGCCGATATCCCTCCTCTTTCAGATACTTTTTAAATGTGCGATTGTAACCGCCTTGACCACTTCCTCTGACAGCACTTTCTGTACACACACCACTCTCTGTGTGAAACATTTATCTTCAGGTCCCTTCTAAATCATTCGCCCTCTCCCCACCAACCTATGCTCTCTTGTTCTGGGCTCCCCTACCCTGGGGAGCAGAACGTGGCTGTTCAGAATATCCATGCCCCTGATGGTTTATAAACCTCTATAATGTCACCCCTCAGCCTCTGACACTCCAGGAGAAAGCATTTCAACCTAATCAACCTCTCCATGAAGCTCAAACTTCCAATTCTGGAACATCTGTGTCTAAATCATTTCTGCAGACAACCGAATTGTGCTATAAACTGGTCTCACCAACATCCTGTACAGATGCAACATACCACCACAACTCCTATACTCAATCCTCTGACTGATTAAGGCAAATGTGCCAAATGTGTTCTGTCCTACATTGTCTATCTGCGACTCCACTTTCAAGGAACAATGTACCTGCAGTCCTATGTCCCTTTGTTGCACAACACTTTCCAGGACCTTAACATATAGTGCATATTTTCTGCATGATTTGCCTTCCCAAACTGCAAAATCTCGTATTTATCTAATTAAACTTCATCTGTCACTCCTTGCCCCTTTGTTCCATCTCATTATGGTCTCGTTATACTCTGAGATAATCTATTACACCACCTTTCTGATGTAATCTGTAAACTTATTAACTATAGCCCCAATATTCACATCTAAAACCTTTACATAAATGGTGAAATGCAGTGAACTCAGTACTGATTCTTACAGCACACTACTGCTCTCAAGCCTCTAGTCTGAAAAATATCCCTCTTCCTTCAAGCCAATTGTGACTAGCTTCCTCTGTATCCCATGTGACTGAACCTTACTAATCTGTCTACCAATCAGAATGAAATACTCGTTACGAAGAGAAGCTGAGTAGGTTAGGTTTACTTCCACTAGAAAAAAGGACATTGAGGGGGGACCTGATTGAGGTTTGCAAAATCATGAAGGATATAGACAGGGTGGACAGAATTGAAAAATGTAGTGCTGGAAAAACACAGCAGGCCAGGCAGCATCCGAGGAGCAGGAGAATCGACATTTCTGGCATATGCCCTTCTTCAGGAATCAGTGTGGATAGAGACGAGCTTTTTAACAGGTTGAAGGATTCAATAACGTGAGTTTATGCTTTCAAAGTGAGATTTGGAATGTTTAAGGAGGGTACACGCGGTAAGTACTTCACACAGAGGGTGGTGGGCGTTTGGAACCCGTTGCTAGCAGAGGTGGTAGAGGCAGGCACGGTAGATTCATTTAAGATGCGTCTGGACAGATGCATGAGTAGGTGGGGAGCAGAGGGATACAGATACTTAGGAATTCGGCGACAGGTTAAGACTTGAAGGGCGAAGGGCCTGTTTCTGGGCTGTAGATTTTCTTTGCTCTTTGTTCTTTAAATGAACACCTTGCTGAAGTCCATATAGACAATATCCACCAAACTGTCTTCATCAATCTTCTTTGTTACCTCTTCAAAAAACGCAACCAAATTAATGAGACATGATTTCCCGTGCAGAAAGCCACGTTGTCTACCCCGATCAGCCCTTGGCTTCCCAAATGTATGTAAATGCTATACGTCAGATTCCCCTCCAACAACTTACCCACCACTGCCATCAGGCTCACCGGTCTATAGTTCCCCGGCTTTTTGGGATCACTTTTTCCTTTCTAGTCCCACTCCTCCACTGCTCCCAACAAATGTTAAATGTAACCAGGTTGGTGAGATGGCCGATGAGATCGGTCTCAAACTGGGTCAGGGTCAGTTTTAGGAACAAGTCAGGCTAGTTTCTTTAATCTGCTCAAATTGCACGTTTATGATCCAGAGCAATGTTACTCAAACAATGGTGGAAAGATGAATGGCGCAAACTGTTTTGGTATTGCAAGTATATAATCAATATTTCCCTTTCTAAAAACAGACACACACACACACACACACACACACACACACACACACACACACACACACACACACACACACACACACACACACACACACACACACACACACACACACACACACACTTTTAACTTGAAAGAACACTGTCCGGATATTATTGGAACTCATGACAAAAGGGATAGTTGTGAGATTGTCCAAAACGTTATTCTGTTTCTGAAGATATTGTACTCACACAGCTGCTAGCTATGGGATTCCATCCTGGGACAGTTGGATTTGGCTTAATTCCCTTTGCTTTAGGCAGAGAGGAGATTCCAGTGAATTCTGGTCAGTGATCACCCAAAGGGTAGCACGGTCGTTAGCACTGCTGCCTCACAGCACCAGGGACTTGGGTTCGATTCCAGCCTTGGGTGACTGTCTGTGTGGAGTTTACACATTCTCTACTCTTCTGTGTGAGCTTCTAATGGGTGATCCAGTTTCCTACCACAAACTGTGTAGGTTAGGTGGATTGGTCATGCTAAATTGTCTGTAGTGTCCAGAGATTTCTAGGTTAGCTGAATTAGTCAGGGGTAAATATAGGTGAATGTGTTGGGAAGGTTGGAAAGGACTTGTTGGGCCGAAGGGCCTGTGTCAACACTGCAGGGATTCCATAAAAATAAGAATGGTAACGATGACTGTAGAGGTTTTTCTTTTAGCTCGCACACATTGCTGTGATCATGAACAATGAAGGAGAGAGAGTGCAATCGGCCATTCCTTCTCAGGCAGATTACATTTTCTCCCTCCCTGAGTTGAATCACACAAGAACGTCATCCTCTCCCAAACTGGACCATGGGAGGTCTCCTTGTACATTGTTCAAATTATGTCTCCATCACATTCCCTGTTCCATGTACGTGCATCATTGCTGCTGTCATACACAGAGCCATACCCTTAGCAGAAAATGGTCTCAGTCAATTTGAAGATATTTTTATATGTCCCTGCGTCATTAAAAAAATAAAATGTTTAATTTATTCAGAATACCTGTGTTAAAATGAATGCATTTTTTAAACAAATACAGAAATTGCTTGAAAAGCTCAGCAGGTCAGCATCCAGATCCCTTTTACATGCTGTAGTTGTACCAGTCTCCATCACTTCCTCTGGCAGTTCATTCCATACTCACACCACCCTCTGTGTGAAATGGTGCACTTTAGGCCTCATTAAAACCTTTCCCCTCTCACTTTCCACCAATGCCCTCTAGTTTCGGATGCCCCAAAACTGGGGAAAACCCTGACTACTCACCCTATCCAGGACCGTTCTGATTTTATAAACCTTTACTGCTGCGAATTGTGACGCCAATCAACACGAATGGCTGTACTTTCAGTCATCCTGGGCCTAAATTCTGAAATGCAATACTGACGCCTCATCCTTCTCCATCAAGTCACAATTCTAAATCTATTTTAATCAGTTTGTTCAGATGTATCCTGAGACACTTCTGTGAGCTTTACGCCTAGACCTTTGTGCCCGGAGGTAGGGACACGAGCATCACTCAGCAATACCCATAAAGCTGTAACAGTATTCTCCGATGTGTTTGCTTATCAGCCTGTTCTGACATGCTGGGACATACGTCTGCAACAGGCAGGACATGATTCCAGGCCTTCTAGTCCAGAGCTTGGAGCACTACCACACAAGTTCAGGAATTGGAATCAAATCCAGAGATTTGGCTCAGAGGCAGGGACACTACTCAGCACCCTACCTTATCCAGATTTTGAGTCATAATTTAGTGCCCACTTTCAGCTCAGTGTGGATTTACTATAATCAGGTTACCATTACTGAATTACAAAAAATAATTTGTATTATTATTCAAATGCAAGATATTTGTCTCAACAGTAGGATATTGAGGGTACGTGCTGTGCCATCGAAATTAACTATGACCATTTTTAATTGCTATTATCTGTAGTGTGCAATATTAGGGAAAGAAATCCTGCAGACACACTCTGCCCAATGAAGGGTCTCAAATAGATATTTATTACTGAACACCAGGGACCAGAGCTTAATTTCTGGTCCCAAAACACTGATCACTCTTACCAACTCTAACGTGCGACTGCCCTCTTCCTAAAACAATGAAATGGTACCAGGCCGGTGATTACTTTATTCCTGATGAAGGGCTTTTGCCCGAAACGTCGATTTCGAAGCTACTTGGCTGCTGCCTGAACTGCTGTGCTCTTCCAGCACCACTAATCCAGAATCTGGTTTCCAGCATCTGCAGTCATTGTTTTTACCTTGGTGATTACTGTCTAGCCTCTCCTCCCCACTGACTGTGTCTGCAATCTGTCCCTCCTCCCCCTAACCACACAAGGCAAACCAAGCTCAGAGCCTTTGTGAAACTCAAGGCCGGAGTGTGCAGGCCTCCTGGAGACGGATGGGCATTTTAAAATTGAAGGGGGAGGGGAGGTGGCAGTAATAATACACACTGGACTGAGGGGTGGCAGATGGACTTTAATTTGGATTCATGCGAGGTATTGGAGTTGGTAAATCAAACAGGTGCAGGACCTATACAATTAAAAGTAGAGCCTTTGGCAGTGCTGTAGTACAGAAACATAGGGCCGTCAGGATTAAATCTTTAAAATGTGCATCGCAGATAGATAGTGTGGTTAAGAAAGTGTTTTTAACACACTTGTCTTCATTCGTTAGACCTTTGTGTATTGGTATTGGGACGTCATGTTGTGGTTGTACAGGACATTGGTGAGACCTCTTCTGGAATACTGTGTCTACTGTGGTCACCATGCCCGCTCATTCCATGGGCACACCACCCTCTGGGTGAAAAAGCTGCCCCTTAGGTCACTTTTAAATGTTCCCCTCTCACCTTAAAACTATGCCCTCTAGTTTTGGTCTCCCCGTACCCTTAGAAAACAGCTTGACTATACACTTTGATATTATTAAGCTGGAGAGGGTTCAGAAGAGATTAACCTGGATGTTGCTGGGCAAGGAGGGAGTGAGTTATAAGGAGAGGCTGGATAGGCTGGGACTTTTTTCACTGGAGAGTATGAGATTAAGGGGTAACTTTACACAGGTTTATAAAATAATGAGGGGTACACATAAGCGGAAGGGCTGATATCTTTTCCCTCGAGGCGGGGATTCAAAACTGAGGGATATTGTAAGGTGTGAGGAAAAAGATTTACAAAAGTCATGAGAATTAATTATTTTAGATAGAATCTGGCTTGTGTGTGGAATGAACTTCCAGAGGAAGTGGTAAAAGCAGGGACAGTTACAACGTTGAAAGGACATTTAGATCAGTACATGGATAATACATCAGTTTGGATGGTACTGTGAGCAGCTGCCCTCTCCCTCCCCTTCTCTGAATGAATCCCTGTTGGTTTTCACCCTCTGCCAATGCATGTGCAGTGGCGTCTGGAGGCCAGCAGAGGGTGGCATTGCATCACTTTAAGCACCACAGAGACTGCCAGACCTGCCCCACACAGACACACCGATACACACACGAGGATGGTTCGGACACGGCGTGAAGCTCATCTGGTAACTTAAACTAAACATAAAGAAATGCTCAGTTCACCTCGTAAACTGTTAAAATATGAGTGACAGATCTGCCAAATTCCACTGTTTAAATAAAAATATCAATTTATTTTTTCACTCTGAAAGTGAACATTTTACATCAACTATTCACAACTCTGGGGCCCTCTTTCTCTTAACTGCTTATTACCCGACTCCAGCTCTATAGCAGTATACTGTTTCTGGGTCTGCCATCCTCTCGTATTACAGATGCTTGTAAGACTCAGTTCAGAGCAGCATTCCCTCTCTCTTAAAGGTACAGTACACACTTTCAACTTCATCCCATTATATCCTGATGAATATCGATAAGTGGAACCTATCCTAATTACTCTTGTTCTGTGGTTTGTTAATATTTCATCTACTCTGTCTCGTATGTGTCAGGATTTTTGTTGCTCCATTGACAGTATGTCATTATTCGACTCTTTTCGTGGGAATATATCAGTATTTCACTTGCTTACACTCGTGAGTATGACAGGATTTCAGTTGTTTCTTGGGGACTGTGATGCTATGATAATATCAATGTTTGTAGATGACACCAGACCTGGAAGAACTCTGAAGTCTCTGGAGGACAGTGTGGAACTCTGAAAGGACAGTGATACGTTGGTGTAATGTTCAGATGTAAGGCATTTGGGAATTAATGCAGGGCAGTGTGAGGTGATGTACTGTGGTAGGAAGGACATTGAAAGGCAGTTTAATACAGGCCGTACCGTTATAATGGGGCTGCAGGATCAGAGAGCGCTGGGTGTATATGAGCACAGATTGTAGAAGATGTCAAGACAAGTGAGGAGAGCAGTAACTGTCACAGATTATTTTCAGTATCTGAGCTGTTTACAGGAGGAGGTGGAGGAGGGAGTCTCCGTGCTCCCTTCCTGGAGGTGGTGGTGATGATGTGTTGTGAGTCCACCCTCCTGCCCACCGAGACTGTGGGGATTCTATTTGTCCCAGCTCGACACAAAAAGGAGATGGATTCAGGGCCACGCCTTCTAAGTTATGCCGGGGGGAAACGGAGCTGCCAGTGGGTTTAAAGTGAGAATTGCCCTTCACTGAACATTGCTCCTTACTCGGTCGCTGGGACGTGGATGTTTCAGAATCTCCACATGAGGCTTCCCCGTCCTCTCCGTCTCCGACCAGGGTCCTCCCCATGTGGCGGGGGGAGGGGGTGAGGGAACGGATATCGGGCACTCCACCACCCGGATAGGCCCTTTCTGTCCTATTCCAGGCTGTTTCTCCTGCAATGGGAGAAAGGGAGGGAGGGTGGGAGTGTGTGACCCTGCTGTTAGTGCTGGTATAGGTGGGGGGACATGGGGAGGGGTTCGGATGGAATCAGTCCACAGTGTTGTACCCATGCAGTGTTATTAACGTGAGGTGTAAAGTGGAGGGAGGAAGTGACAGAGAGGAAGAGGGAGAAGGAGAGAGAGGGAGACAGAGAAAGCGCGCGGCAGTGGGGAAGGTGCTATAACAGATATACGGTGATTGTGAAGGAGCAGAGAGAATACTGTGACACCTATCCTGACAGAACGGGGAAGGTTATTGATGCTTGTCCTGTATTGATGGGCATTTCTTCAGACCGCAGATAATGCACTGAGCTGGGTGGGGAGCTCAGACCATGCTCGGTGGGTCTGGTGGTTTGGCCCCCTCTGGGAAGAGAATGGTCCCCCTCTGTACTAGCCCGTCCACCAGGCCGTCCGTGCCCCTGTCGACAAATCGTGGTGTAATTGTCACTTATCTGCCATGCTCGGGGTAAACTGTGCAGGGCAGCTCCGAACTGAGAAAGCTCAACTGTGTGCCCATTGGCCTTTTAAAGATGGCACTAGTGCCAGAGATCACGGAATATCCAGGGGTATCCAGACGATAGTGAGCACCTCCAGTCATGATGGGTGGGAGAGTCGGGCTGGTATTGAATGAGAGGGACGCTATGGGGTGGTGTGGGTAGTTAATGAGGTGAGTCTGATAAGATAGCATACGAAAACTAGCTCGGTCTGTTGCGGATGATCCCTCTGTCCCAGTCAATTAAAATGGCACTGAGAGAAATTATTGTCAGAATCTGCCCAATCAATATTGGACACTGTTGAAACCAGTCCCATTTACAAAACTGTAGAACAAATGTTTATCCAAAACTCTCCATCATTTCACCTCACACCAATCACCCTTTTTCCCATCTTTCCTAGGAAGACAGGCTCATGTTACAGGATGCTATCGAAGTGTCTACATTTCAGCATTCTGAAACCTGGGAACACATCCTTCATGACACTGTCTCTCAGTCTCCCCCTCTCTGTCTACTTCCCAACCCACTCCCATGTGGTGATATTTAAACTGATTCCCCCGCCATCCCTCTCTGGCAGTGATGTTCACACACATAGCAACCCCTTATCACGGCACAAAGGAGATCATGGAGCTGTACATGGGTGGGAGCTGCACATCCTGTCAATTCCAGATTGGGCTGCAAGTTTCCCCACACGGGCAGTGATCTAACACAGTGTTACTGAGCAATGCACTGGGGTGGTGTACACAGTCCTACATGCTGAGGGGTAACTGCTCCTGGGTTACAGATTAATGTACTGGGGTGGTGTACACAGTCCTACATGCTGGGAGGGTAACTGCTCCTGGTTTACAGATCAATGCACTGGGGTGGTGTACACAGTCCTACATGCTGGGAGGTTAACTGCTCCTGGGTTACAGATCAATGTACTGTGGTGCTGTACACAGTCCCACGTGCTGGATGGGTAACTGCTCCTGGGTTACAGATCAATGCACTGCGGTGGGGTTCACAGTCCCACATACTGGGAGGGTAACTGCTCCTGGTTTACAGATCAATGCACTGGGGTGGTGTACACAGTCCTACATGCTGGGAGGTTAACTGCTCCTGGGTTACAGATCAATGTACTGGGGTGGTGTACACAGTCCTACATGGCTGGGAGGGTAACTGATCCTGGTTTACAAAGCAATGCACTGGGGTGGTGTACACAGTCCTACATGCTGGGAGGTTAACTGCTCCTGGGTTACAGATCAATGCACTGGGGTGGTGTACACAGTCCTACATGCTGGGAGGGTAACTGCTCCTGGTTTACAGATGAATGTACTGGGGTGGTGTACACAGTCCTACATGCTGGGAGGGTAACTGCTCCTGGGTTACAGATCAATGCACTGGGGTGGGGTACACAGTCCTACATGCTGGGAGGGTAACTGCTCCTGGTTTACTGTTTAATTCACGGGTGATCACTGCACAGGTCGCTGTGCTCGTCAGACTATCTGGTTTTTGGTTTATAGATAATGCAATGATGTGGATTCTGTAGCTCCTTCTGCTGGATGGATATTTGTTTCAGGTTCACACATTAGTGCCCTGCTGTGGTCTCCACAGCTCCCTGTGCTGGACAGATATCTAGTCCGGGGTTATAGATCAATGCATTGTTGTGGTCTGCACAGCTCCCAGTGCGGGAAAGATATATGGTCTGGGTTTATATATCAATGCACTGCTGTGGTCTGTGCAGTGTCCCACACTGGACCGATTGCTGGATTGTATTGATCAGGACAATGGATGAACTTGGACAGATTGCTGGATTGTATTGTCCCAGTATAATGGCTGAATTGCACATTGCTTCACCCTGGACAGATTGCTGGGTTGTACTGAGCAGGACACTGGCCTGGTCTACACAGTGTTCCACGGTGAACAGATATCTCCTCTGGGTGTATGGCGTCTGGGCTGGTTCTGCAAATGGATTGAGAATTTGGTATATCGAAACATCTCAGCTTTTCTGGCAATGCCTTTAGTTCCCATTCCTGTGACTGGACCCTCCGTCTCTCACCCCATTAATGTTACAGTGCGTCCAGGCACAGTCCATCATGTTGGTGGGATGGGTAGGGGGGAAAGGTCATGGACAGGTCAAGAGGTGACCCGGAACGTTCTGTCCCCAACATTCTATAACTGACATTCCACGGAACGTTCTGTCCCCGACATTCTATAACTGTCATTCCCCGGAAAGTTTTGTCCACACATTCTATAACTGACATTCCCCGGAACGTTCTGTCCCTGACATTCCCCGGAACGTTCTGTCCCTGACATTCTATAACTGACATTCTCCGGAACGTTCTGTCCCTGACATTGTTTGTGAACGGCCGGACGTCAGTGAATTGAACAAACGATAAGATCCCGAGGGAAGAGATCCCGTTCCATGGAGAAGGAGACACTGTTCCGAAGGCCCCTCAGGCAGTTAAAGGGGGGATACGTTTTCCCTGCATTGACCTTTCTCCACGACACAGGATCGACCACAATTTAGACCAAAATACAGAAATTCCCAAACTCAGTTTGTTTTCAGGAAACTGGGAGAGAATCCTTCAGGACAGCAACGGTCCCACCCTCCATATTAGAAACTGGGAAGGAGTGACCTGTGTCTGCTCTCGAGTGATCGAGTGTGTGGGAATGTTCTAGAAACCATCTGTCCTTATGGATGTGTCTCTGTGTGTTTGGGGAGGGAGGGTTTCTTGTGGTTTATGTCACATTTTTGCCATTAATTCCGACCTTCCCATTTGTTATTCCAGTTCCAATTATTTTAGTAAATCCCTGAATAGAGGGACGCATTTGAAAATCTCACTGGCTCCCTGATCAAACGGGTCTCTTTGCCTCCAGGCTGATGGATAATGGGTTTGTTTTCCTTCCTCACAGTTAACGTAGTGACCATCTACGTCCTGCTTTATAAAGATTGTGGATTGTCTCCATGTGTCAGACGTTACCTGGGGGCCATGGCAGCGGCGGATCTCCTGGTCATTATCCTCGACCTTATCCTGAGACACATTCCCATTGTTTATCGGAAACAGTTTTATTTCCTGATGGACTCCGTCCCCGTGTGTAATATCCACGCCGTCCTGCTTTATGCAGCCACCGATTGCTCTGTCTGGTTCACCGTCACTTTCACCTTTGATCGGTATGTGGCCATTTGTTGTCAGAAGCTGAAAAGTTAATATTGCAGTGAGAAAACGGCGGCTGTGGTTCTGGGAGCAGTGACTGTGCTGAGCTGTTTAAAGAACATTTTCTGGTATTTTCTTCTCACGGCTCGGTATTGGCTGATGAACCGCCCCTGGTTTTGTTATGCAACATTCGCTGTTCAATTCTCCATTGTCTGGGTCACAACCGAGTTCCTCCACCACATTCTAACCCCGTGTGTCCCATTTCTCCTGATTCTGCTGCTCAATGTTCTCACCGTCAGACACATTTTAGTGACCAGCAGAGCCCGCAGGAGACTCCGCGCTCACACCAATGGGGACGCTCAGTCTGACACTGAAATGAGAAACCGAAAAAAATCCATAATTTTACTGTTTGTGATCTCAACCAATTTCATCCTGTTATGGTCAACGTTCATGCTGTATTCTATATGGAGCCGGATGTGGTATTTTAGGTATGAGTCTGTGTATCTCAATGACTTTGTGCAGGAATTGGGCTTCATGCTGCAACTCCTCAGTTGCTGCACAAACACCGCGATTTATGCCATGATCCAGACTAAGTTCAAGCAGCAGCTGAAGAATGTGCTGAAATATCCCTTCACCCAAATCCATCCATCCATCAAATTCCCTCATTAATCACACCATCCGGGATTTTCTCATTTCAGTTCAGTGTTTCAGCGATGGAGCAGCATGTCGCTATGGTAACAGACCAGGGTAGCGCTGGTTTGTCCATCCTTATCCCCCAGGGGGCTAACAGGGAAACATTTCAATGTTTCTCACAACTCAGGGGCCAGTGAGAAAAGGCACCATCCCATTGACTGTATCCATCACTTCCATTTGTAAACAATAAAAATGTTGATTAAAGTGTGCCGAGCAGCAAAGTGACCGATGTTGTTGTGTGTCTTTGTGTTGGAGAAGCTGAGCTGGAGAGAGACAGACTCAGCCCCAAGCCTTGGTCCTCAGGGAAGGGGAGGGCACCGCGCCCTGCGCTCAGGAGCTGGATTTAACTCCCTCTGTTCCCGCCACTCCAACCTGACCTCCCCATTTCCTCACCCCCACATTTTCTCCTCATTTCTCTCTGTCTCTCTCTCTCTCTCTCTCACTGTGCATACTCTCTCTTTCACACCACCTCCCCTTTCACTCTCCATCGTCCACCAATCTCTCACACACACAACCCCAACCCTGGTTTCTCCACCTGCCTCCAGTCATTACTCACCCCTCCCCTACACTCTCTTTCTCTTCTGCCGTCTGTCTCCCTCATGCAATTCCATTTCTACCACATTTTCCCCCTCCTCTCACCTCTCCCATCTCTGTATCATCTCAAAACCACTACATGCAGCTACAGCAGCACAACTGCATCCACCCCACAACCCCACCCCTAGTCTCTAGATCAGAGGGAGAGGGCCTCATCAGGGAGACAGAGTGTATCAGAGAGAGAGGGAGGGGCAGGAGGGAGAGCGATTTAGTTCGAGAGAAACAGAGGGAAGCGGGGAGAAAGAGAGACCGAGGTAGGTGGATCGAGAGTGTGAAAAGGTCGAGAGATAGTGATGGAGTAGGGAGAGACAGAGACAGAGAGGGGGGGGGGGCAAGGGAGAGATAAGTTGAGGGAGTGGGAGAGAGAGAGAAATAGGGGAGGACATAATGAGAGGGGGGATAGAGAGTGGGGGACAGAGAGTGGGGGGTCAGAGTGCGGGGGGAGAAAGTGTGAGGGGGTAAAGAGTGGGGACAAAGAGAGTGGGGGGGCAAAGAGAGGGGAACAGAGAGAGGGGGACCGAGAGAGGGCGACAGAGAGGGAGGGGACAGAGAGGGGGGCATAGCGAGGGGGTAGAGTGAGTGGGGGGACAGAGAGTTGGGGGATGGAGAGAGGGGAGACAGAGAGGGGGGTAGAGAGGGAGGGGATAGAGAGAGGGAGGACAGAGGAGTGTGACAGAGGGGGGACAGACTGCGAAGGGACAGCGAGGTGGGGACAGAAGGGAGGGAGGAGAGAAAGAGACAGAGCACAGAGAGAGAGGGGGATAGAGAGAGAGGCTACTGAGAGAGAGGAGACAGAGAGGGGGAGTACAGAGGGGGAAGGACAGAGAGAGGGTAGACATCGAGGGGGAGAGAGAGGGCGGGAACAGAGAGAGGGGGGCAGAGGGGACAGGGCAGAGAGAGGGGAGTCAGAGGTAGGGGGCAGAGAGAGGCGAACAGAGAGAGAGGGTGACAGAGTGGGGGGACAGAGAAAGGAGGTGACAGAGATGGGGGACAAAGAGACGGGGCAGAGGGGGGCGACAACGATCGGGGGACAGAGGGAGGGGAACAGAGAGAGGGGGGCAGAGAGGGGTGGACTTAGCGGGGAACCGGGGGGGGGAGAGAGAGAGAGGGGGACGGAGAGAGGGGGAACAGAGAGTGGGACAGAGAGAAGGCGTAGAGAGAGGGATGGGAACAGAGAGAGATGGGTCAGAAAATGAGGTGGGAGAGAGCGAGGGAGAACAGAGAGAGAGGGAACAGAGAGAGGGAGCAGAGACAGGCGTTGAGAGAGAGCGGGTCAGAGAGAGAGATGGGGACAAAGAGAGGGGGAGAGAGAGAGGGGGAACAGAGAGGGGGACAAAGAGAAATGGGGGGCAGAGAATGGGGGGACAGAGAGAGAGGCGGGACAGAGAGACGGGGGGTGACAGAGAGAAGGGTTGCAGAGAGGGGGGAGCAGAGAGAGGGGGCAGAGAGAGAGATGGGGACAGAGAGAGAGGGGGACAGAGAGAGAGAGAGAGAGAGAGAGGCGGGAGAGAGAGGGGGTACAGAGAGGGGGGCAGAGAGAGGGGGAGAGAGAGTATGGGAGAGGCAGGCGGCAGAGAGAGGGGGACAGAGAGAGGCGGAGAGAGAGAGGGAGACAGAGAGGGAAGGACAGAGAGATGGGGACAGAGAGAGAGGGGACAGAGAGGGGGTGACAGAGGGTGCAGGACAGAGAGGGGGGAAGAGAGAGAGGAGACAGAGAGGAGACAGAGAGAGGGGGACAGAGAGAGAGGGGACAAAGAGTGGGGGTGATAGAAGAGTTTAGAGTGTGGGGGGACAGAAAGTGGGGGGACAGAGTGGCGGGACAAAGAGGGGTGACAGAGAGAAGGGTTGCAGAGAGGGGGGAGCAGAGAGAGGGGGCAGAGAGAGAGATGGGGACAGAGAGAGAGGGGGACAGAGAGAGAGAGAGAGAGAGAGAGAGAGAGGCGGGAGAGAGAGGGGGTACAGAGAGGGGGGCAGAGAGAGGAGGAGAGAGAGTATGGGAGAGGCAGGCGGCAGAGAGAGGGGGACAGAGAGAGGCGGAGAGAGAGAGGGAGACAGAGAGGGAGGGACAGAGAGATGGGGACAGAGAGAGAGGGGACAGAGAGGGGGTGACAGAGGGTGCAGGACAGAGAGGGGGGAAGAGAGAGAGGAGACAGAGAGGAGACAGAGAGAGGGGGACAGAGAGAGAGGGGACAGAGAGTGGGGGTGATAGAAGAGTTTAGAGTGTGGGGGGACAGAAAGTGGGGGGACAGAGTGGCGGGACAAAGACGGTGGACAGAGGGGGCAACAGAGAGAGGGACAGAGCAGACTGGGGGATAGAGAGAGGGGGACAGAGAGAGATGGACAGAGAGAGAGAGAGAGAGGGACAGAGAGAGGGGGGATCGTGAGCGAGAAGGGACAGAGAGAGGGACAGAGAGAGAGAGGGGACAGAGAGAGGGTGGGCAGAGCGAGCGAGAGAGGGGGAGGAGAGAGAGGGGGACAGAGAGAGAGGGGAAAGAGAGAGTGGGGGGAAAGAGAGACAGGGGACAGAGAGCGCGGTGGACAGAGACAGGGGGAGAGACGAGGTGGACAGAGAGACCGTGACAGAGAGAGAGAAGGGCAGCCGAGGCGGGACAGAGAGAGGGGGAGATAGAAGGTGTCAGAGACTGGGGTGACAGAGAGACCGGGACAGAGAGAGGGTGGACAGAGAGAGGGTGGACAGGAGGGGGGTGACAGAGAGGGGGCGGAGCAGAATGGGGGACAGAGAGAGGGGGACACAGAGAGAGATGGGACAGAGAGAGCGTGGGACAGAGGGGGAAAGAGAGCGCTTGGGCAGAGAGTGGGGTGACAGAGAGGGGTGACTGAGAGAGGGACAGAGAGAGTGGGACAGAGAGAGAGGGACAGGAAGAGGGATGGCAGAGAAAAAGGGGGACAGAGAGGCGGACAGAGAGAGGGGGTACAGAGAGAGGGGATCAGAGAAAGGGGAACACAGGAAGGGGGACAGTGTGTGGGGGACAGAGGGAGGGGACAGAGAGAGACTGGACAGAGGGGTGTGACAGAGAGAGGGGGACACAGAGAGAGACGGGACAGAGAGAGAGTGGGACAGAAGGGGACAGAGAGACCGTGGGCAGAGAGAGGGGTGGCAGAGAGGGGGACAGAGAGGGGGACAGAAAGAGATGGACAGAGAGAGTGGGACAGAGAGAGCGAGGACAGAGAGAGGGGGCACAGAGAGGGGGGCACAGAGAGAGGGGGACAGAGAGAGGGGGATAGAGAGTGGGGGACAGAGAGAGGCGGAGAGAGAGAGGGAGACAGAGAGGGAGGGACAGAGAGATGGGGACAGAGAGAGAGGGGACAGAGAGGGGTGACAGAGGGTGCAGGACAGAGAGGGGGAAGAGAGAGAGGAGACAGAGAGAGGGGAACAGAGAGAGAGGGGACAGAGAGTGGGGGTGATAGAAGGGTTTAGAGTGTGGGGGGACAGAAAGTGGGGGGACAGAGTGGCGGGACAAAGAGGGTGGACAGAGGGGGCAACAGAGAGAGGGACAGAGCAGAGTGGGGGATAGAGAGAGGGGGTCAGAGAGAGATGGACAGAGAGAGAGAGAGAGAGAGGGACAGAGAGAAGGGGGATCGTGAGCGAGAAGGGACAGAGAGAGGGACAGAGAGAGAGAGGGGACAGAGAGAGGGTGGGCAGAGCGAGCGAGAGAGGGGGAGGAGAGAGAGGGGGACAGAGAGAGAGGGGAAAGAGAGAGTGGGGGGAAAGAGAGACAGGGGACAGAGAGCGCGGTGGACAGAGACAGGGGGAGAGACGAGGTGGACAGAGAGACCGTGACAGAGAGAGAGAAGGGCAGCCGAGGCGGGACAGAGAGAGGGGGAGATAGAAGGTGTCAGAGACTGGGGTGACAGAGAGACCGGGACAGAGAGAGGGTGGACAGAGAGAGGGTGGACAGGAGGGGGGTGACAGAGAGGGGGCGGAGCAGAATGGGGGACAGAGAGAGGGGGACACAGAGAGAGATGGGACAGAGAGAGCGTGGGACAGAGGGGGAAAGAGAGCGCTTGGGCAGAGAGTGGGGTGACAGAGAGAGGTGACTGAGAGAGGGACAGAGAGAGTGGGACAGAGAGAGAGGGACAGGAAGAGGGATGGCAGAGAAAAAGGGGACAGAGAGGCGGACAGAGAGAGGGGGTACAGAGAGAGGGGAACAGAGAAAGGGGATCACAGGAAGGGGGACAGTGTTTGGGGGACAGAGGGAGGGGACAGAGAGAGTGGACAGAGGGGTGTGACAGAGAGAGGGGGACACAGAGAGAGACGGGACAGAGAGAGAGTGGGACAGAAGGGGACAGAGAGACCGTGGGCAGAGAGAGGGGTGGCAGAGAGGGGGACAGAGAGGGGGACAGAAAGAGATGGACAGAGAGAGTGGGACAGAGAGAGCGAGGACAGAGAGAGGGGGCACAGAGAGGGGGCACAGAGAGAGGGGGACAGAGAGAGGGGGATAGAGAGTGGGGGACAGAGAGAGGCGGAGAGAGAGAGGGAGACAGAGAGGGAGGGACAGAGAGATGGGGACAGACAGAGGGGACAGAGAGGGGGTGCCAGAGGGTGCAGGACAGTGAGGGGGGAAGAGAGAGAGGAGACAGAGAGGAGACAGAGAGAGTGGGACAGAGAGAGAGGGGACAGAGAGTGGGGGTGATAGAAGGGTTTAGAGTGTGGGGGGACAGAAAGTGGGGGGACAGAGTGGCGGGACAAAGAGGGTGGACAGAGGGGGCAACAGAGAGAGGGACAGAGCAGAGTGGGGGATAGAGAGAGGGGTTCAGAGAGAGATGGACAGAGAGAGAGAGAGAGATGGACAGAGAGAGGGGGGACAGAGAGTGGGGGTGATAGAAGGGTTTAGAGTGTGGGGGGACAGAAAGTGGGGGGACAGAGTGGCGGGACAAAGAGGGTGGACAGAGGGGGCAACAGAGAGAGGGACAGAGCAGAGTGGGGGATAGAGAGAGGGGGTCAGAGAGAGATGGACAGAGAGAGAGAGAGAGAGGGACAGAGAGAGGGGGGATCGTGAGCGAGAAGGGCCAGAGAGAGGGACAGAGAGAGAGAGGGGACAGAGAGAGGGTGGGCAGAGCGAGCGAGAGAGGGGGAGGAGAGAGAGGGGGACAGAGAGAGAGGGGAAAGAGAGAGTGGGGGGAAAGAGAGACAGGGGACAGAGAGCGCGGTGGACAGAGACAGGGGGAGAGACGAGGTGGACAGAGAGACCGTGACAGAGAGAGAGAAGGGCAGCCGAGCCGGGACAGAGAGAGGGGGAGGTAGAAGGTGTCAGAGACTGGGGTGACAGAGAGACCGGGACAGAGAGAGGGTGGACAGAGAGAGGGTGGACAGGAGGGGGGTGACAGAGAGGGGGCGGAGCAGAATGGGGGACAGAGAGAGGGGGACACAGAGAGAGATGGGACAGAGAGAGCGTGGGACAGAGGGGGAAAGAGAGCGCTTGGGCAGAGAGTAGGGTGACAGAGAGGGGTGACTGAGAGAGGGACAGAGAGAGTGGGACAGAGAGAGAGGGACAGGAAGAGGGATGGCAGAGAAAAAGGGGGACAGAGAGGCGAACAGAGAGAGGGGGTACAGAGAGAGGGGAACAGAGAAAAGGGAACACAGGAAGGGGGACAGTGTGTGGGGGACAGAGGGAGGGGACAGAGAGAGAGTGGACAGAGGGGTGTGACAGAGAGAGGGGGACACAGAGAGAGACGGGACAGAGAGAGAGTGGGACAGAAGGGGACAGAGAGACCGTGGGCAGAGAGAGGGGTGGCAGAGAGGGGGACAGAGAGGGGGACAGAAAGAGATGGACAGAGAGAGTGGGACAGAGAGAGCGAGGACAGAGAGAGGGAGCACAGAGAGGGGGGCACAGAGAGAGGGGGACAGAGAGAGGGGGATAGAGAGTGGGGGACAGAGAGAGGGGAAGCGAGAGAGGGTGGACAGTGAGTGGGTGACAGAGAGAGGGGGGAGAGAGAGGGGGGACATAGAGAGAAGGACAGAGAGAGACGGGGACAGAGAAACGGGAACAGAGAGAGGGCTCAGAAAGAGGGGGACAGAGAGAGGTGGACCGATAGAGAGGGCAGAGAGACGGGGACAGAAAGATGGGCGACGCAGGGAGACAGAGAGAGGTGGCAGAGAAGAGGGGAACAGAGAGGGGGTACAGAGAGAGGGAGGACACTGAGAGAGGGCAGAGAGACGGGGACAGAGAGAGGGAGGACAGAGAGAGGGGGGACAGAGAGAGGGAGGACAGAGAGACTGGGGGACAGAGAGAGGGGGGACAGAGAGAGAGGGGACAGAGAGAGGGGGGACAGAGAGAGGGGGACAGAGAGAGAGTGGACAGAGAGAGGGAAACGGAGAGAGGGGAACAGAAAAACGGGAACAGAGAGAAAGGGACAGTGAGTGGGGGACAGAGAGAGGGAGAACAGAAAGAGGGGGCAGAGAGACGGGGACAGAGACAGGGATGACAGAGAGAGGGGGTACAGAGAGAGGGGACATAGAGAGGGGGACAGAGAGAGGGGGACAGAAAGCGGGCAGAGAGACAGGGACAGAGAGAGGGTGCACAGAGAGAGGGAGGAGAGAGAGAGGGGGCAGAGACAGAGGGGGACAGATAGAAGTGGGAAAGAGAGAGAGGTGGACAGTGGGGGGCAAAGAGAGAGGGACAGAGAGGTGGTACAGAGAGATGGGGACAGAGAGACAGGGGGGCAGGGTGGGGAAACAGAGTGGGGCACAGAGAGGAGGTGGTCAGAGAAAGGGGTACAGAGAGATGGGGACAGAGAGAGTGGGAACAGAGAGGGGGGAGAGAGAGGGTGGGCAGGGCGAGGGAGGACAGAGAGAGGGGGCAGAGACAGAGGGGGACAGAGAGAGGGGAAAGAGATGGGGGAACAGAGAGACGGGAACAGAGAGAGGGGGACAGAGAGGGGGGAGAGAGAGGGTGGACAGGGAGAGGGAGGACAGAGAGAGGGGGCAGGGACCAAGGGGGACAGAGAGAAGAGGGAAAGCGAGAGAGGTGGACAAAGGGGGGCAGGGAGACGGGGAAAGAGAGGGGTTACAAAGATGGGGGGACAGAGAGAGGGGGCAGACAGGGGGCAGAGTGCGGAGACAGAGAGGGGTATAGAGAGAGGGTGGCCAGAGAAAGGGGTACAGAGAGATGGGGACAAAGAAAGGGGGCAGAGATGGGGGACAGGGAGCGGGGGACAGAAAGAGGAGGACAGAGAGAGATGGAGATAGTGGGGGTCAGAGAGTGAGGGCACAGAGTGGGGGGACACTGTGGGGGGCAGAATCATGGGGACAGAGACAGGGAGACGGAGACTGGGGGCAAAGAGAGAGGGGGGACTGAGGGAGCGGGACAAAGAGTGGGGGCAGAGAGAGGGGGACTGAGAGAGGGAGAGATAGAAGGGATCAGAGAGAGGGGCAGAGAGTGGGGGGACAGAGACTGGGGGGACAGAGTGGGGTACAGAGTGGGGGGACAGAGTGAGGGGGACAGAGAGAGGGGAACAGAGAGAGGGGAACAGAGAAAGAGGAACAGAGAGCGCGGGACATTGAGTGGGGGACAGAGAGAGGGAGAACAGAGATAGGGGCAGAGAGACGGGGACAGAGAGAGGGTGGACAGAGTGAGGGAGGACAGAGAGGGGGGCAGAGACAGAGGGGGGCAGAGAGAAGAGGGAAAGCGAGAGAGGTGGACAGAGGTGGGCAGAGAGAGGGGGACAGAGCGGGGGTACAGAGAGAGTGGGACAGTGAGAAGGGGGTTGACAGGGGGGCATTATGGGGGGACAGAGAGGGGGACAGAGAGATTGTGGTCACAGAAAGGGGTACAGAGAGATGGGGTCAGAGAGAGGGAGGACAGATAGAGGGGGATAGCGAGAGGGGGAAAGAGATGGGGGAGCAGAGAGACGGGGACAGAGAGAGGGGGTACAGAGAGGGGGGACAGAGAGAGGGGACTGAGAGAGGGGACAGAGAGAGCAGGGACAGACAGAGGGGAGAGAGAGATGGGGACAAAGAAAGGGGGGCAGAGATGGGGTCAGGGAGCGGGGGACAGAGAGAGGAGGACAGAGAGAGGGAGAGATAGTGGGGGCACAGAGTGGGGGGACACTGTAGGGGGCAGAAACAGGGGGACAGAGACAGGGGAACAGAGATGGGGGACAAAGAGAGAGAGGGGTGACTGAGGAATCGGGACATCGAAAGGGGGACAGAGAGAGGGGGGACTGAGAGAGGGGGAGATAGAAGGGGTCAGAGAGAGGGAGCAGAGAGTGGGGGGACAGAGACTGGGGGTACAGAGTGGGGGTACAGAATGGGGGACAGAGTGGGGGACAGAGTGGGGGACAGAGAGAAGGGGACAGAGAGAGGGTAGACGGAGGGGGCGGGACAGAGGGGGGGACAGAGAGAAGGGAGAGGGTGGGGGGGGACAGAGAGAGGGGGTTACAGAGAGGGGGGGACAGTGGGGCGGGACAGAGAGAGGGGGACAGAGAGAGAGGGCGACAGAGAGAGGGGGAAGACAGAGTGGGACAGACAGAGGAGGGACAGACAGAGGGGGGACAGAGAGAGAGGGGCACAAAGTGAGGGGTACAGAGGGAGGGGTACATAGAAGGGGTCAGAGAGTGTGGGGACAGAGAATGCGGGGACAAAGAGTGGGAGTACAGAGTGGGGGGACAGAGTTGGGGATCAGAAAGAGGAAACAGAGACAGTGGGACAGAGAGCGGGGTGGGACAGAGAAAGTGGGGACAGAGATAGAGGGGGACAGGGAAGTGGGACAGATAGGAGGGGCAGAGGGGGCAGAGAGCGCGAGCGAGGGGATAGAGACAGAGAGGGGGTCAGAGAGAAGGGGGCAGAGAGAGACGGGGACAGAGTGAGGGGGGACAGAGAGAGGGAGGACAGAGAGAGGGGGGACAGAGAGAGGGGGTCAGGGGGGTGGACAGAGAGAGAGCGAACGGGGGGGCAGAGAGAGTGGGGACAGGGAGAGGGGACAGAGAGTGATGTACAGAGGCAGGGCATAGAGAGAGAGTGGGACAGAGAAGGGGGGACAGAGAGGGGGAGGTGAAAGCGGGGACTGAGAGAGGGCGACAGAGAGAGAAGGGTGACACAGAGAAGGGTACAGAGACAGGGGGACAGAGAGAGGGGGAACGGAGACGTTGGGACAGAGAGAGGGGTGACAGAGAGAAGTGTGGATGGAGAAGGGAGTTCAGAGAGACGGGGATAGAGAGAGAAAGGGGACAGAGATAGGGAGAAAGAGAGAGGGGACAGACAGAGGAGGGACAAAGAGAAGGGGACAGAGAGAGAGGGGCAGAGAGGGGGGGCGAGAGAGTGGAGCGAGACGGGGGGGCGAGAGGGGGGCGAGAGAGGGGTGAGACGGGAGGGGAAGAGAGACGGGGAGAGGGAGCTGGAGAGAGTGGGGGAGAGACGGGGAGAGAGAGGAGTGAGAGAGAGGGGAGAGTGAGAGGGTGAGTGAGGGATGCAGTGAAAGAGGGAAGGGATAAGAGAGGGAGAGAGGGGGAGAGAGTTCAGTGACAGTTGGGGGAGACAGATAGTAAAGAGTTAGAGGGGGGAGAGAGAGAGTAAGGGGTAGAGAGAAGGGGTGAGAGAGAGAGAGAGGGGAGAGAGAGATGCATAGAGAGAGAGGGGGTAGAGAGAGAGGGGAAGAGAGGGGGAGATAGAGAGAGGGAGTGAGGGGGAGGGAGTGAGGGGGAGGAGAGAGGGGTTAGAGAGAGGCGGGGAGCGAGAAGGGGTAGAGAGAGGGAGTAGAGAGAGGGTGGTAGAGAGAGTGGGAGAGAGATGGGGAGAGGGAGGGGGAGAGGGAGAGAGGGGAGAGGGGGAGAGAGGGGGGTGTAGAGAGGGAGTCGTGGAGAGACAGGGAAGAGAGAGAGGCAGTAGAGAGAGAGAGGAGGGAAACAGAGGAGAGAGGGGAGAGAGTGATCTGCACAGAGTGAGGGGGAGAGTGAGAGGGGGACATAAATGGGACAGGGACAGGAGGGCAGAGGGAGAGAACGAGGAAGGGGGCAAGGGAGGGTGCGTGGGAGGTGTCAAGGAAGGGGGTGAGAGAGTGGGCGGGAGAGGGGTCAAGAGTGGGTGGCGAGAGAGGGGGGAGAGCGCGGGGGAGGGAGGGGGGAGATGGAGAGACAGGAGATGGACAGCAGAGTTGGAAATGGGAGTTGAAGAGGGGAGAGAGAGGGGAAGGGAGTGGGAGAGCGACTGGAGGAGAGCGGAGGAAGGGGGAGGGGGGGAGAGGGTGGGGGAGAGAGGAGGAAGAGGCGGAGAGGGGGAAAGAGGGGGTAGAGAGGGGGAGATGCAGAGAGGTCAGATGGAGAGCAGTTGGAGAGGGGAGAGAGAGGGAGGGAAGAGAGAGAGAATTCGGAAGGGAGGGTAGAGAGAGGGGGGAAAGAGACAGACGGAGTTAAAGAGAGGGTGAAGAGAGAGGTGGAGAGAGAGGGTAGATAGAAGGGGAAGAGAGAGAAAAGGGGGAGAGAGGCGCGAGAGAGGGGTAGAGGGAGGTGAGAGAGATGGAGAGAGTGTGGGAACGAGAGTCGGGACAAGAGAGCGGGCGAGTGTGGGGGCGAGACTAGGGGCGAGAGTGGGGCTGAGAGAGGGGGAGAGAGAACAGGAAGAGATGAGCGCTAGAGAGGTGGACGAGAGATGGGTGCGAGAGGGGGGGCGAGAGAGGGGACGAGATAGACAGAAGGATTTAAATAGAGGGTGAAGAGAGAGGAGAGTCGAGAGAGGATGCAGAGAGAGGTGGAGAGAGAGAGGGGGCGAGAGAGGGGGCAAGCGGGAATGAGATGGTGAGAGATGGGGGCGAGAGAGGGGAGCGAGACGACAGGCGAGAGATGGGCGAGAAGGGTGCAAGAGAGAGGGCGAGAGGGGGGTCAAAAGAGAAGGGGGCGAAAGAGGGGGGAGAGAGATTTGGGGAGATTTGGGGAGAGAGAGTGGGGAGAGAGATTTGGCGGCAGAGGTGAGAGAGAGGGGGAAGAGACGGGGAAGAGAAAGGGGGGAAAGAGAGGGGGAGAGAGAGGGGGAGAGAGGTGTAGAGAGAGGGGGAGGAGAAGAGAGTGGGGGAGAGAGAGTGGGGGAGAGAGAGTTGTGGAGAAAGATGGGGTGAGAGAGGGGGAAACAGAGGGGTGGAAGAGAGGGGTGGCAGAGTGGGGAGAGAGATGGGGAGAGACACGCTGGGACCCTCTTGACAATTTGAGACACCCTGTGACACACTCTGACAGACTGTGACACACACTGACACACTCTGACACACACTGTGATACTCTCTGACATTCTTTGAAACACATTATTACACTCCCTGACAAACTGTGTCACACTCTGACACTATCTGCGACACAATGGGACCCTCTCTGACAATTTGAGATGCACGGTAACACTCTCTGATCCTATCCGACACTCTCTGAGACACACTGTGACACTCTCAGAAAACTCTCTGAAAAGCACTGTGACACTCTCTGACAGACTGTGATACTCTCTGACACTCTCTGACACTTTGAGACGCACTGTGACACTTTCTGATCCTATGTGAAACTCTTTCAGACACACTGTAACAATCTCTGACTCTCTCTGACATTTCAAGATGCACTGTGACATTCTTCGACTATCTCTGAGACACACTGTGACTCTCTCTGAGAAACTATGACAAACTGTGACACTCTCTGAGACACACTGGGACGCTCTCTGAGATTTTGAGATGGACTATGACACTCCCTGACATTCTTTGAAACCCACTGGTATACTCTCTGACAGACTGTGACACTCTCCGACACACTCTGCGACACACTGGGACCCTCTCTGACAATTTGAGACGCACTGTGACACTCTCTGATCCTAACCAACACACTCTGAGACACACTGTGACACTCTCTGACTGACTGTGACACACCCCGACACACTGGGACCCTCTCTCACAATTTGAGATGCACTGTAATACTCTCTGATCCTATCCAACAAACTCTGAGACACACTGACACTCTCTGATCCTATCCAACACACTCTGAGACACAATGACACTCTCTGATCCTATCCAACACACTCTGAGACACACTGTAGCACTCTCTGATACTCTCTGAAAAGCACTGTGACACTCTCCGACACTCTCTTAGACACACTGTGACACTCTCTGACTCTCGCTGACACTTTGAGACGCACTATGCACTCTCAGATCCTTCTGACACTTTCGGAGACATGCTGTGACACTCTTTCAATCTCTCAGAAACACACTGCGACACTCTCATAGAGACTGTGATATAAAGTGACACTCTCTGAGACGCACTGGGCCCCTATCTGACAATTTGAGACGCATTGTGATACTCTCTGACACACACTGTGACACTTACTGACATTCTTTGAAACACACTGTGACAATCTCTGACAGACTGTGACACACTCTGAAACTTTCTGCGACACACCGGGACCCTCTCGGACAATTTGAGACACACTGTGACACACTCTGACAGACTGTGACACACACTGACACACTCTGACACACACTGTGATACTCTCTGACATTCTTTGAAACACATTATTACACTCCCTGACAAACTGTGACACACTCTGACACTATCTGCGACACACTGGGACCCTCTCTGACAATTTGAGATGCACTGTAACACTCTCTGATCCTATCTGACACACTCTGAGACACACTGTGACACTCGCTGACATTCTTTGAAACACACTGTGACAATCTCTGACAGACTGTCACACACTCTGTCACTATCTGCGACACACCGGGACACTCTCTGACAATTTGAGATGCACTGTGACACTCTCTGATCCTATCTGACACTCTCTGAGACACACTGTGACACTCTCTGATCCAATCCAAAACACTCTGAGACACACTGTGACACTCTCTAACACTCTCTGAAAAACACTGTGACACTCTCCGACACTATCTTAGACACACTGTGACACTGACTGAGACTCCCTGACACTTTGAGACGTACTATGACACTCTCTGATACTATCTGACACTCTCTGAGATACACTGTGACACTCTGACTCTCGCCGAAACTTTGAGATGCACTGTGACAAACTCTGACACACTCTGACACACACTGTGACACTCTCTGAAACTCTCTGAAAAGCACTATGACACTCTCTTACAGACTGTGACACACTGTGACACTCACAGGTAGTGACACATTCAGACTCTCTCTGAATCTCTGGCACACACTGTGATGCTGTCTGACACTCTCTGAGACACAATGTGACACACTCTGACAGACTATGACACACTGAGACACTCTCTGAGACGCACTGTGACACTCTCTGATCTTATCTGACACTCTCTGAGACACACTGTGACACCCTCTGACAGACTGTGACACACCGTGACATTCTCTGACACTCTCTGACACTTTGAGACACACTGTGACACTCTCTGATCCTGTCTAACATTCTCGGAGACACACTGGGATACAGTCTGACTCTATCTGAAACACACTGTGACACTCTCTGAGAAACTGTGACACTCTCTGAGACACACTGGGACGCTCTCTGAGATTTTGAGAAGCGCTGTGACACACTCTGACACTCTATAAGACACATTGTGACACTCTCTGACATTCTTTGAAACACACTGTCACAATCACTGACAGACTGTGATACACTCTGACACACTCTGTGACACAACGGGACCCTCTCCGACAATTTGACACGCACTGCGGCACTCTCTGATCCTATCCAACACACTCTGAGACACACTGTGACACTCTCTGATAGACTGTGACACACTGCGACATTCTCTGACACTCTCTGACACTTTGATATGCACTGTGACGGTCTCCGATCCTGTCTGACACTCTCAGAGACACACTGGGATACAGTCTGACTCTATCTGAAAAAACACTGTGACACCTTCTGAGAAACTGTGACAAACTGTGACAAGCTCTGAGACACACTGGGACTCTCTGAGATTTGGAGATGCACTGTGACACACTCTGACAGAAAATGACACACTGTGACACACTCTGACACTCTGTACAACACACTGTGACACTCTGACTCTCTCTGAAGCACACTGTGACACTCTCTGAGAAACTGTGACAAACTGTGACAAGCTCTGAGACACACTGGGACCTTCTCTGAGATTTTGAGGTGCACTGTGACAAACTCTGACAGAAAGTGACACACTGTGACACACTCTGACACTCCATAAGATACACTGTGACAGTTTCTGACATTCTTTGAAACACACTGCCACAATCACTGACAGACCTTGATACACTCTGACACACTCTGCGACACAGCGGGACATTCTCTGACAATTTGACAATTTGACAATTTGACAATTTGACAATTTGACTGTCTCTGACACTCTCACAGACACACTGTAACACTCTCTGACTATCTCTGACATGTTGAGATGCACTGTGACACTCTCTGATCCTATCCAACACACTCTGAGACAAATTGTGACACTCATTGACACTCTCTGAAAAGCACTGTGACACTCCCTGACACATTGTGACAAACAGTGACACTCTCTGACAGATTGTGACACATTCAGACTCTCTCTGAATCTCTGACACACACTGAGATACTGTCTGACACTCTCTCAGACACAATGTGACACACTCTGACAGACTGACACACTGAGACACTCTCTGAGACGCACTGTGACACTCTCTGATCTTATCTGACACTGTCTGAGACACACTGTGACACTCTCTGACAGACTGTGACACACTGCGACATTCTCTGACACTTTCGGACACTTTGAGACACACTGTGACACTCTCTGATCCTGTCTGACACTCTCACAGACACACTAGGATACAATCTGACTCTGTTTGACACTCTCTGAGGCACAGTATGACGTACTGTGACACTCTCTGATTCACTCTGACATCTCTGAGACACACTGTGACACTCTCTGATCTTATCTGACACTGTTTGAGACACACTGTAACACTCTCTGACAGACTGTGACACACTGCGACATTCTCTGACACTTTCTGACACTTTGAGACACACTGTGACACTCTCTGATCCTGTCTGACACTCTCACAGACACACTAGGATACAATCTGACTCTATTTGACACTCTCTGAGGCACAGTATGACGTACTGTGACACTCTCTGATTCACTCTGACATCTCTGAGACACACTGTGACACCCTCTCACTGTGACCATCTCTGAGCCAAATGTTGACACTCTCTGAGACACAGTATGACACACTGTGACACTCTCTGACTCTCTTTGAGGCACACTGTGACACTCACTGACAGACTGTGACACACTGAAACACACTCTGACTCTCTATGAAACTCTCTTGGACACACTGCGACACTCTCTGACTCTCGCTGACACTTTGAGACGCACTATGACACTCTATGATCCTATCTGACACTCTCTGAGACACACTGTGACACTCTCTGACTGTCTCTGACACTCTCTCAGACACACTGTAACACTCTCTGACTATCTCTGACATGTTGAGATGCACTGTGACACTCTCTGATCCTATCTGACACACTCGGAGACACACTGTGACACTCTCTGACTGTCTCTGAAACACACTGTGACTCTCTCTGACACTCTCTGAGACACACTGTGACTCTCTCTGAGAAACTATGACAAACTGTGACACTCTCTGAGACACACTGGGACGCTCTCTGAGATTTTGAGATGGACTATGACACTCCCTGACATTCTTTGAAACCCACTGGTATACTCTCTGACAGACTGTGACACTCTCCGACACACTCTGCGACACACTGGGACCCTCTCTGACAATTTGAGACGCACTGTGACACTCTCTGATCCTAACCAACACACTCTGAGACACACTGTGACACTCTCTGACTGACTGTGACACACCCCGACACACTGGGACCCTCTCTCACAATTTGAGATGCACTGTAATACTCTCTGATCCTATCCAACAAACTCTGAGACACACTGACACTCTCTGATCCTATCCAACACACTCTGAGACACAATGACACTCTCTGATCCTATCCAACACACTCTGAGACACACTGTAGCACTCTCTGATACTCTCTGAAAAGCACTGTGACACTCTCCGACACTCTCTTAGACACACTGTGACACTCTCTGACTCTCGCTGACACTTTGAGACGCACTATGCACTCTCAGATCCTTCTGACACTTTCGGAGACATGCTGTGACACTCTTTCAATCTCTCAGAAACACACTGCGACACTCTCATAGAGACTGTGATATAAAGTGACACTCTCTGAGACGCACTGGGCCCCTATCTGACAATTTGAGACGCATTGTGATACTCTCTGACACACACTGTGACACTTACTGACATTCTTTGAAACACACTGTGACAATCTCTGACAGACTGTGACACACTCTGAAACTTTCCGCGACACACCGGGACCCTCTCGGACAATTTGAGACACACTGTGACACACTCTGACAGACTGTGACACACACTGACACACTCTGACACACACTGTGATACTCTCTGACATTCTTTGAAACACATTATTATACTCCCTGACAAACTGTCACACACTCTGACACTATCTGCGACACACCGGGACACTCTCTGACAATTTGAGATGCACTGTGACACTCTCTGATCCTATCTGACACACTCTGAGACACACTGTGACACTCTCTGATCCTATCCAACACACTCTGAGACACACTGTGACACTCTCTAACACTCTCTGAAAAACACTGTGACACTCTCCGACACTGACTGTGACTCGCTGACACTTTGAGACGTACTATGACACTCTCTGATACTATCTGACACTCTCTGAGATACACTGTGACACTCTGACTCTCGCCGAAACTTTGAGATGCACTGTGACACACTCTGACACACACTGTGACACTCGCTGACATTCTTTGAAACACACTGTGAAAATCTCTGACAGACTGTCACACACTCTGACACTATCTGCGACACACCGGGACACTCTCTGACAATTTGAGATGCACTGTGACACTCTCTGATCCTATCTGACACTCTCTGAGACACGCTGTGACACTCTCTGAAACTCTCTGAAAAGCACTATGATACTCTCTGACAGACTGTGACACACTGTGACACTGACAGGTAGTGACACATTCAGACTCTCTCTGAATCTCTGGCACACACTGTGATGCTGTCTGACACTCTCTGAGACACAATGTGACACACTCTGACAGACTGTGACACACTGAGACATTCTCTGAGACGCACTGTGACACTCTCTGATCTTATCTGACACTCTCTGAGACACACTGTGACACTCTCTGACAGACTGTGACACACCGTGACATTCTCTGACACTCTCTGACACTTTGAGACACACTGTGACACTCTCTGATCCTGTCTGACATTCTCGGAGACACACTGGGATACAGTCTGACTCCACCTGAAACACACTGTGACACTCTCTGAGAAACTGTGACACTCTCTGAGACACACTGGGACGCTCTCTGAGATTTTGAGAAGCGCTGTGACACACTCTGACACTCTATAAGACACGCTGTCACACTCTCTGACATTCTTTGAAACACACTGTCACAATCACTGACAGACTGTGATACACTCTGACACACTCTGTGACACAGCGGGACCCTCTCTGACAATTTGACACGCACTCCGGCACTCTCTGATCCTATCCAACACACTCTGAGACACACTGTGACACTCTCTGACAGACTGTGACACACTGCGACATTCGCTGACACTCTCTGACACTTTGATATGCACTGTGATGGTCTCCGATCCTGTCTGACACTCTCAGAGACACACGGGGATACAGTCTGACTCTATCTGAAATACACTGTGACACCTTCTGAGAAACTGTGACAAACTGTGACACTCTCTGAGACACACTGGGACCCTCTCTGAGATTTGGAGATGCACTGTGACACACTCTGACAGAAAATGACACACTGTGACACACTCTGACACTCCATAAGATACACTGTGACACTTTCTGACAATCTTTGAAACACACTGTCACAATCACTGACAGACTGTGATACACTCTGACACACTCTGCGACACAGCGGGACATTCTCTGACAATTTGACACGCATTAGGACACTCTCTGATCCTATCCAACACACTCTGAGACAAATTGTGACACTCATTGACACTCTCTGAAAAGCACTGTGACACTCCCTGACACATTGTGACAAACAGTGACACTCTCTGACAGATTGTGACACATTCAGACTCTCTCTGAATCTCTGACACACACTGAGATACTGTCTGACACTCTCTCAGACACAATGTGACACACTCTGACAGACTGACACACTGAGACACTCTCTGAGACGCACTGTGACACTCTCTGATCTTATCTGACACTGTCTGAGACACACTGTGACACTCTCTGACAGACTGTGACACACTGCGACATTCTCTGACACTTTCTGACACTTTGAGACACACTGTGACACTCTCTGATCCTGTCTGACACTCTCACAGACACACTAGGATACAATCTGACTCTATTTGACACTCTCTGAGGCACAGTATGACGTACTGTGACACTCTCTGATTCACTCTGACATCTCTGAGACACACTGTGACACCCTCTCACTGTGACCATCTCTGAGCCAAATGCTGACACTCTCTGAGACACAGTATGACACAACGTGACACTCTCTGACTCTCTTTGAGGCACACTGTGACACTCACTGACAGATTGTGACAACTGAAACACACTCTGACTCTCTATGACACTCTCTTGGACACACTGCGACACTCTCTGACTCTCGCTGACACCTTGAGACGCACTATGACACTCTATGATCCTATCTGACACTCTCTGAGACACACTGTGACACTCTCTGACTGTCTCTGACACTCTCTCAGACACACTGTAACACTCTCTGACTCTCTCTGACATTTTGATTTGCACTGTGACACTCTCTGATCCTATCTGACACACTCGGAGACACACTGTGACACTCTCTGACTGTCTCTGAAACACACTGTGACTCTCTCTGAGACTCTCTGAGACACACTGAGACCCTCTCTGAGAAACTATGACAAACTGTGACACTCTCTGAGACACATGGGAGCCTCTCTGAGATTTTGAGATGCACTGTGACACTCTCTGCCAGGAAGTGACACACTGTGACACACTCTGACACTCTATAAGACACACTGTGACTCTCTCTGACATTCTTTAAAACACACTGTGATACTCTCTGACTGACTGTGACACACTCTGACACACTCAACGACACACTGGGACCCTCTCTGACAATTTGACACGCACTGTGATACTCTCCGATCCTATCCAACACACTCTTAAACACACTGTGACACTCTCTGACTCGCGCTGACACTTTGAGATGCATTAAGACACTCTCTGATCCTATCTGACACTCTCTGAGACATACTGTGACACTCTCTGACACTCTGTGAAAGACACTGTGACTCTCTCTGAGACTCTCTGAGACACTCTGAGACCCTCTCTGAGAAACTATGACAAACTGTGACACTCTGAGACACACTGAGAACCTCTCTGAGATCTTGAGATGCACTGTGACACTCTCTGCCAGGAAGTGACAAACTGTGACACACTCGGACACTCTATAAGACACACTCTGACACTCTCTAACATTCTTTGAAACACATTGTGAAACTCTCTGACTATGACACACTCTGCGACACATTGGGACCCTCTCTGACAATTTGACACGCACTGTGATACTCTCTGATCCTATCCAACACACTCTGAGACACACTGTGACACTCTCTGAAAAGCACTGTGACACTCTCTGACACTCTCTTAGACACACTGTGACACTCTCTGACTCGCGCTGACTCTTTGAGACGCACTATGACACTCTCTGATCCTTCTGACACTCTCTGAGACACACTGTGACACTATGTGTGAACAATCCTGTGACATAAGGATCGTCAGGACAGTGTTTTCATTAATCCTGTTACCGTACGATGGTCAATAATGTGTGTGAATAATCCTTTGGACAGTGAACGGACAATCCCACGTGTGATTAATACCGTGCCCTAAGGATGGTCATTACTTTGTGTGAATCGTTCTGTTGCGTGAGGATGGTTAATACAGTGTGTGAATAATCCTTTGGATAGTGAATGGTCAGTTCCATGTATGATTAATCCTGTTGCCTGAGGTTGTTCAAGACTGAGTAAATAATGCTATGGGCTGTGAAATGTCAATGCTGTGCGTAAATAATCCTGTGGTCTGAAGATGGTCAATACTGTGTGTGAATAATCATGTGGCCTGAGTTGTGTGCACTGCTCCTGTTGTTTGAGGATGGTTAATACTTTGTTTGAATAGTCCTGTGGCCAGAGAATGGTCAATACACTATGTGATTAATCCTGTGGCCTGATGACTGTCAATACCATGTATGAATAATCCTGAGGCTTGAGAATGGTCAATACCGTGTGCGAATGATCCTGTAGCCTGAGGATAGTCAATACTGTGTGTGAATAATCCTGTGACTTGAAAATGGTCAATACTCTGTGTGAATACCCCAATGGCCTGTGAATCGTCAATATTGTGTGTGAACAAACCATGGCTTGAGGGTTATCAATACCATGTGGGAACAATCCTGTGGCCTGTGGATGGTCAGGACAGTGTGTTCATTAATCCTGTGGCTTGAGAATGGTCAATACAGTGTGTGAATAATCGTTTGGATAGTGAATGGTTAGTTCCATGTATGAATATTCCTGTGGCCTGTGAATCTTCAATATTGTGTGTAAATAATCCTATGGCCTGTAAACTGCCACGGCAGTTGGTTCAAACATCCAGTGGCCGTCGACTCATCAATACTCTGTGTGAATAATCCTGTGGCTTGAGGATGGTCAATACTGTATGTGAATAATTCTGTGGCTTGAGGATGGTCAATACTGTGTGTGAATAACCCTTGACCTGAGGATGGTCAATACTGTGTGTGAATAATCCTGTGGCCTTAGAATAGTCAATACTGTGTGTGAATAACCCTTGGCCTGAGGATGGTCAATACTGTGTGTGAATAATTGTGTTGCATCAGGATGGTCAATACTGTGTGCGATTAATCCTGTTGACTGGGGTTGTCCAATGCTCTGTGTAAATTATCCTGTGGTGTGTGAACGGTCTATGCTGTGTGTGCGTAATGCTGTGGACTGTGAATGGTGAATACTGTGTGTGAGTAATGCTGTGGGTTGTGAATGGTGAATACTGTGTGTGAGTAATGCTGTGGGCTGTGAATGGTGAATACTGTGTGTGAGTAATGCTGTGGGCTGTGAATGGTGAATACTGTGTGTGAATAATCCTGCAGAGTGAGGGTGGTCAATATTATTTGTGAACAATCCTGTGGCCTGAGGATGGTCAGTTCTGTGTGGGAAAAATACTTTGGCCTGAGGAAGGTCAAAAAGATGTGTGAGAAATCTGGTGGCCTGAGGATGGTCAATATGTTGTGTAAATAATTTTGGGAACTATGAATGCTCAACACTGTGTTGGAGTAATCTTGTGGCCTGAGGATGGTCTATGCTGTGTGTGAATAATCCTGTGGCCTGATGATGGTCAATAATTTATGTGAATAATTATGTTGCATGAGGATGGTCAGTACATTATGTGATTAATCCTGTGGCCTGATGATGGTCAGTACCTTGTGAAAATAATCCTGTGACCTGAGGATCGTCAATACTGTGTGTGAAAAATCCTGTGTCCTGATAATGGTCAATACCATGTGTAAATAATCCTGGTACCGGAGGATGGTCAATAATGTGTGTCACTAATCCCGTGGCCTGTGAATCGTCATTGCTGTGTGTGAATTACCCTTGGCCTGAGGGTGGTTAATACTGTGTGTGAATAATCCTGTGGCCTATGAATCGTCAATACTGTGTGTGAATAATTCTCTGGCCTGTGAAGTGTCAATACTGTGTATGAATAATCCTTTGGCATGAGGATGGTCATGACAGTGCGTTCATTACTCCGTAGACTGGTCAATACTTTGTGTGAATAACCCTTGGCCTGAGAATGGTCAATAATTTGTGTGACCGGTAAACAGACAAGGCAGTGGGTTCAAAGGTCCTGTGGAAGTAGGCTGGTCAATACAGTGTGTAAATAATCCTGAGGCCTGAGAATTTTAAAAACTGTTTGTGAATATTCCTGTGTCCTGAGGTTGTTCAATACAGTGTGTGAATAATCCTGTAGCTGGACGATTGTCAATACAGTGGGTGAATCATTTGGACAGTGAATTCTGAGTTCCATATGTGAATAATCCTGTGGTTTGAGGATTATCAATACTGTGTGTGAATAACCCTTGGCCTGAGGACGGTTAATACTGTGCGTCAATAATCCTGTGGCCTGAGGATGGTAATTACCTTGTGTGTTAATCCTGTGACCTGTAAATTGACAAGACAGATGGTTCAAAAATTTCGTGGCTGGAGGCTGGTCACGACAGTGTGTGAATAAACCTGAGGCCTGAGGCTGTAGAATACTGTGTGCGAAGAAAGCTGCAGTCTGAGGATGGAGAATACCTGTGTGAATAATCCTGTGGACTGTGGATTGTCAATACTGTGTTTAAATAATCCTGGGAACTATGAATGCTCAATACTGTTTATGAATACTCCTGTGGCCTGAGGTTGGTCAATACTGTGAGTGAATAATCTTGTGGCTGGAGGCTGATCAATAGTGTGTGTGAATAATCCTATGGCATGAAGATGGTCAATACATGTGAAAATAATCCTGTAGTTTGAGGATGGTCAATAGCGTGGGCGAATAATCCTGTGACCTGAGGATGGTCAATAATGGGTGCCACTAATCCGGTGGCCTTAGTTTGGTCAATAAAGTGTGTGAATAATCCTTTGGACAGTCAATGGTCAGTTCCATGTGTGAATAAACCTGTGACCTAAGGGTAGTCAATACTGTGTGTGAATAATTCTATGGCCTGAGGTTAGTCAATACTGTGAGTGAACAATCCTGTGACTTGAAAATGGTCAATACTCTGTGTGAATAATCCACTGGCCTGAGAATCGTCAATTCTGTGTTTGAATAACCCATGACTTGAGGGTTATCAATACCATGTGTGAATAGTTCAGTGGCCTGTGGATGGTCAGGACAGTGTGTTCATTAATTCTGTGGCTTGAGAATGGTCAATATAGTGTGTGAATAATCGTTTGGACAGTGAATGGTTAGTTCCATGTGTGAATCTTCCTGTGGCCTGTGAATCGTCAATATTGTGTGTGAGTAATCCTGTGGCCTGTAAACTGTAAAGGCAGTTGGTTCAAACGTCCAGTGGCCGTGGACTGGTTAATACAGTGTGTGAATAATCCTGTGGCTTGAGGATGGTCAATACTGTGTGTGAATAATCCTTTGGATAGTGAATGGTCATTACCATGTGCGAATAGTCCTCTGGCCTGTGAATCGTCAATACTCTGTGTGAATAAAGCTATGGCCTGAGAGTAGTCAATAAAGTGTGGGAATAATCCTGTGGCCTAAGGATAGTCAATACTGTGTGTGAATAAGTTGTGGTCTGTGAATGATCAATACTGTGTTTTAATAATCTGCGGCCTGTGGTTGGTCAATACTATTGTGAATAATCTTGTGGCCAGAGGCTGGTTTTACAGTGTGTGAATAATCTTGTGGTCTGATGATGGTCAATACTGTGAATAATCCTGTGCCCTGAGGATATTCAATATTGTGTGTGAATAAACCTGTGCCCTGTGACGGTCAATGATATGTGTGAATTATCCTTGGACAGTGAATGGTCAATACCATGTGTGAATAATCCTCTGGCCTGTGAATGGTCAATACTGGGTGTGAGCAATCCTGTGGCCTGAGGGTGGTCAAGACTATGTGCGATTAATCCTGTTTACTGGGGTTGTTCAATTCTCTGTGTGAATAATCCTGTGGTCTGTTAACGGTCTACACTGTGTGAATAATGCTGTGGGCTGTGAATGGTCTATGCTGTGTGAGAGTAATGCTGTGGACTGTGAATGATGAATTGTATGTGTGAATAATCCTGCGGCGTGAGGGTGGTCAATATTATTTGTGAACAATCCTGTGGCCTGAGGAAGGTCAATACTGTGTGTGAATAATCCTGTGCATGGTGAATGCTGAATACTGTGTGTGAATAATCCTTGGATGATCATTACTGTGTGTGAACAATCCTGTGACCTGAGGGTAGTGAGTACTGTCTGTGAATAAACCTGCAGCCTGAGTGCGATCAATACACTGTGAACAATCCTGTGGCCTGAGAATGGTCAAAACTATGTATAAATAAAACTGAGGCCTGTGTGTTCATTAATCCTGTGGCCGAATGGTGATCAATACTGTGTTTGAGTAATCCTGTGACCTGAGAATGTTTAATTTTATTTTTGAGTATCCCTGTGTACTGAGGATGGTCAATACTGTGTGTGAATAATCCTGTTGCTTGAGGATGGTCAATAAAGTGTTTGACTAATCTGGTGGCCTGAGGTTGGTCAATACTGTGTGTAAATAATCCTAGAAACTATGAATGCTCAATACTGTGTGGGAATAATCTTGTTGCGTGAGGATGGTCAGTACAGTGTGTGAGTAATCCTGTGGCCTGATGATGGTCAATACCTTGCGAAAATAATCCTGTGGCCTGAGGATCATCAATACTGTGTGTGAAAAATCCGTGGCTTGAGATAAATCAATACCATGTATGAATAATCCTGTGTCCTGATAATGGTCAATACTGTGTGTGAATAATCCTGGTACCTGAGGATGGTCAAAAATGTGTGTCACTAATCCTGTGGCCTGTGAATCGTCAATACTGTGTGTGAATAATCCTGTGGCATGAGGATGGTCATGACAGTTTTCATTACTCCTGGGTCTATAGGCTGGTCAATACTGTGTGAATTACCCTTGGCCTGAGGATGGTCAATACTTTGTGTGAATAATCCTGTGACCTGTAAATTGAGAAGGCAGTAGGTTCAACAATCCTGTGGACGTAGGCTGTTCAATACAGTGTGTGAATAATCCTGAGGCCTGAGGACGGAGAATACAGTGTGTGTATACTCCTGAGGACTGAGGATGGAGAATACTGTGCGTGTATACTCCTGTGGCCTGAGGATGGAGAATACTGTGTGTGTATACTCCTGAGGCTTGAGGATGGAGAATGCTGTGTGTGTATACTCCTGATGCTTGAGGATGGAGAATACTTGTGTGAATAATTCTGTGGACTGTGGATTGTCAATACTGTGTTTATATAATCCTGGGAACTATGAATGCTCAAGACGGTTTATGAATACTCCTGTGACCTGAGGTTTGTCAATACTTTGACTGAATAATCTTGTGGTTGGAGGCTGGTCAATAATATGTGAAAATAATCCTGTGGGCTGCGGATTGTCAATACTGTGTGTGAAAAATCCTGTGGCAGTAGGGTGGTCTATACAGTGTGTGAATAATTCTTTGTGTGAGGATGGTCAATATTGCGTGTGAATAATCCTGTTGCCTGAGGATGTTCAATAATGTGTGTGAATAATGCTGTGGGCTGTGAATGGTCAATACTGTGTGTGAATAATCCTTTGGGCAGTGAATGGTCAGTTCCATGTGTGAATAATCCTGTGGCGTGAGGATGATCAACTCTATGTGTGATTACTTCTGTTGCCTGAGGTTGTTTAATCCTGTGTGAGAATAATCTTGTTACATGTAAATGGTCAATACTGTGAGTGAATAATCCTGTGGTCTACGGATGGTCAATATTGTATGTGAGTAATCCTGTGGACTGAGGATGGTTAACACGATGTGTAATTATTCCTTTGTAATGTGAATGGTCAATACTGTGTGTGAATAATCCTGAGGACGGAGGCTGGTCAATACAGTGTGTGAATAATTCTGAGACCAGAGGATGTAGAATATTGTGTGCGAATAATCCTGCAGTTTGAGGATGGAAGATACTTGTGTGAATAATCCTGTGGATTGTGGATTGTCAATACTGTGTGTAAATAATCCTGGGAGCTATGAATGCTCAATACTGTTTATGAACACTCCTGTGGCCTGATGTTAGTCTATACTGTGTGTGAATAATCTTGTGGGCTGATGGTGGTCAATAACATGTGAAAGGTATCCTCTGTCTTGAGAATGGTCAATACCGTGTGTGAATAACCCTTGGCCAGTGGATGGTCAATACTGTGTGCGAATAATCCTGTGGCCTGTGAACGGTCAATACTGTGTGAGAATTATCCTTAGATAGTGAATGGTCAATACCACGTGTGAATAATCCTCTGGCATGTGAATCATCAATACTGTGTGTGAATAACTCTTGGCCTGAGGATGGTCAATACTGCGGGTGAAAAATCCTGTGGCCTGTGGATGATCATTTCTGTTTGTTAATCATAGTGTGGCCTGAGGATGGTCAATACTGTGTGTGAATAATCCTGTGCACTGTGACTGCTCAATACACTGTGTGAATAAACCTGTGGCCTGAGAGTAGTAAATAAGTGTGGGAATACTGCAGTGGCCTAAGGATAGTCAATACTGTGTGTGAATAAGGCTGTGGCCTGTGAATGGTCAATACTGTTGTGAATAATCTTGTGGCTGGAGGCTGGTTAATACAGTGTGTGAATAATCTTGTGGTCTGAAGATGGTCAATACTGAATAATCCTGTGCCCTGAGGATATTCAATATTGTGTGTGAATAAACCTGTGGCCTGTGATGGTCAATGCTGTCTGTGAATTATCCTTGAACAGTGAATGGTCAATACCATGTGTGAATAATCCTCTGGCCTGTGAATGGTCAATACTGTGTGTTAGCAATCCTGTGGCCTGAGGATGGTCAAAACTGTGTGTGATTAATCCTATGGTGTGTGAATCATTAGTACTGTGTGTGATTAACCCTTGGCCAGAGGATGATCAAAACTGTGTGTGAGTTATCCTGTCGCCTAAGGATGATCAATACGATGTGTGATTAATCCTGTTGCTTGAGGTTGTTCAATCCTGTGTGAGAATAATCCTGTTACCTGTAAATCGTCAATGTTTGTGTGAATAATCCTGTGGGCTGTGAATGATCAATACTATGAGTGAATAATTCTGTGGTCTTCGGATGGTCAATATTGTATGTGAGTAATCCTGTGGACTGAGGATGGTCAACATGTGCAATTAATCCTTTGGACCGTCAATGGTCAATACTGTGTGTGAATAAATCTGTGGCCAGAGTGTAGTCGATGTTGTGTGTGAATAATTCTGTGGGCTGTGAATGCTCAATACGGTGAGTGAATAATCCTGCAGTCTTCAGATGGTCAATCCTGTGTGTGAGTAATCCTGTGGACTGAGAATGGTCAATACAGTTTGGGAATAATCCTGAGGCCTGAAGATGTAGAATGCTGTGTGAATAATCTTCCGGACTGATGATGGTCAGTACTGTGTGTGAATAATCCTATAGCCTGTGAATCGTCAATACTGTGTATGTTTACACTTTTGCCTAAGGATGGTCAATACTCTGTGTTAATAATCTTGTGGTCCGTGGATGGTCAATAGCGTGTTAATAATCTGCGGCCTGTGTGTGGTTGTTTCTGTTTGTTAATAATACTGTGGCCTGAGGATTGTCAATACTGTATGTGAATAATCCTGTGCACTGTGAATGCTTAATACTGTGTGTGAATAAACTGGTGGCCTGAGGGGAGTCAATACTGTGTTTGAACAATCCTGTGGCCTGAGGGTAGTCAATACAGTGTGTGGGTAATCCTGTGACCTGAGGATGGTCAATACTATGTGTGGATACTCCTGTGGCCTGATAATGGTCAATACTGTGTGTAAATAATCCTGTTGCTTGAGGATGTTCAGTACTGTGTGTGAATACTCCTGTTGCTTGAGGATGGTCAATACTGTGTGTGAATAATCCTGTTATCTGAGGTTGTTCAATACTGTGTGTGAATAATCCTGCAGCCTGAGAATGGTCAATACTGTGTGTTGATAAACTTGTTGCCTGTGAATCGTCAATACCGTGTATGAGTAATAATGTGGCCTGTGGATGGTCAATGTTGTGTGTTAATAATCTGTGGTCTCTGCATGGTCATCTCTGTTTGTTAATTATACTGTGGCTTGTGCATGGTCAATACAGAGTATGAATAATCCTTTGTGCTGTGAATGCTCAAAACTGTGTGGATAATCCTGTGGCCTGAGGACGGCCAATACAGTGTGTGAATTATCCTCCAGCCTGTAATTCATAAATGCTTTATGTGAATGCTCCTTTGGGCTGAGAATGGACAATACTGTGTGTGAATTATCCTATGGCCTGAGGATGGTCAATAGTGTGTACGAAAAATCCTGTGGCCACTGACGTGGTGGTTTTGGATGAGCAGCTGGTTGATCCTCTCCCTCCAATGTCCCTCCCTATCTCTCGGAACACCCCTCCAGCTGCAGCAATCCGTACTGGCTTTGTAACACCGTTCAGGCCCTGACCACTCTCTGTAACACTCTCACCACCTCCAGCACGTTCACCTCTCCCTGTTCCTGTTGTGTCATTACACCCTGACAATGATTCCCGTTTCAACTATCCTCCTGCTCTCAGACCTTTTGCAATCCCTTTAAAACTTACTCTTAAAGCACGCTCTCACTTCTGGATTTTAAGCAGTTTGCTTATCTTGTCAGCCTCATAATCTAATATGATCCATTTTGTCCTGAGTGAGGGACAGGAGTGAGTTTCTTGTTGAGGTTTTGTCTGTTTCGATGGAATGTACTTTTTTTGAGTGATTTACACTGTTCCTTCAAATGTTTTCCACTGTCCATTTACAGACACATGTTCCAGTCTGTTTAGCCTGTTTACCTTGGTCACTTCTGTCAAATTTATGCAATTGGCTATTTTTGTTTTTCATTGTAACTTGTCCTTTCGGTGATTCACTTTCAAACTTTATATTTCTTTAAACTGCACTTTATCACAATTTCCCGGAGGATTTCTCCAGGTGACATTACTCACTCACTAAATTTCATCACACAACCATCGATCTGACATTTTGCAACTCGCTAGGGACATAACTATGTGTTATTCAAAGAAACACTGAAAAAAAATTATCTGTACTCCCCTTCCACTATCACTGTTGTCAGTGTGATTGTCCCAGATTATGCGAATATTGAAGTTTCCCAAGATTATCACAATAGCTTTGTTAAAAAATTCCAAATTAATTCCTGTTTAATGCAGTGATGTGCAATGAAATGCAGTTCGGTGGCTAAAACTGTTCTGCTGTTTCTGTCCTTGGCAAGTAGGAGCCAGAATTTACATTGCGACTTTACTTCATGATCTGCCGCCAAATGCTACCTCTGTAATGCCTTTGTTATCCATTATAGTTCTCGTTGGACATTTTGCCTGAGTTTCCGCAAGGTTGTGAGCGATTTAATACTTATGTTCACCTTTTGTTCGCCCTGTAACCATTTCTCCCTGGTGTCTAACTTTCTTTGTTCTCTGTGTCACAAACCCATCTACCTTATTGCAGAGACCTTGTCCATGCCTAAAAAAAGACATAATTTACTCTTTCCCACAATGACCTGTCACATACCTATTCGCTGATGTACAGGTTTAGTTAAACTCTGTCCCTTTCGGTTCCTTTCTGCTTATCTTCGGCCAAATTCCCATGCTGTTCTGATGTTTCACCTTTTCTCTTTGGATTTGGAAAGCTTCTTTCACCTGAGCCCTGTCCCAGCATCCTCTCTGTCAGTTTAAAGCCCTGTCCATAAACCTACTGACATGATTGGCCAGGACACTGATCCCAGCACGGTTCCAGTGGGTCCATCCTAATGGATTATTTTTTAAAAAATCAGGTATGGGATGTGGGTGTCTCTGGCTGACCAACCTTTCTTGCCCAGCCCGAGCTGCCATTGAGCTGACTAGCTTGCTCAGCCATTTCAGAGAGTAATTGAGAGGCAAACACTTTTCTGTGGTTATGTCGTGCAGACCATGTGAGGATTGGCAGATGTCCATCCCTGAAGGACAGGTGTTGGGTTTTTTTTGTACATTAGCAATGGTCTCATATTTACATGTGGATTGTTAATTACTATTTTTAAAATTATTGATTTCAAATTCCACCATTTCTGATGGTGGGATTCAAACCTTTCTCCCCTGTACATTAGCTGAGGTTTTGGATACGTGCAGTAGTAATACCACTCAGCCATCACCTCACCTGCTCAATGGTTGCCCATCCCTGAACCCTGACACCAGTGCATCATGAAGCTAAACCCGTTCTTCCGACACAATTGTTTGATCTTGATACCTTCCTGAACTCTGGTGATATCACTCAGTCTCTCTCCATGTGGTATCCCTCACTGTGTGGGTCTAATTGCTGCCTCTGTCAGTGTCTCTCATTCAGGATCTCTAGATCCTGAGCCAACAGAATGCTCCACTCCAGAGAGATGCAGCAGTACAAACCAGGGATGGAAACTGAGATTTTTCAGATCTCTTTGTGCCATTTTGCATGTGTAACCCTCACAGCATCAGTCTAATTTCCCATTCTGTCTATCTCTTTGTCTCCTACATGTACTCAGGAAGGTCCTGACTCAATAGACTTCCCACCTGCTGGGTGTCTCGTCAATCATCACATTGAAGATGGTTGGTCAGCCAGAGAGACATAGGGCAGGGAGATCTGGAGCCTTCAATAAATCCTGCAGGAAGGTAAGATCACTCACAGCGCACAGAGCAGAGAGCAATGAGAGGGCTCCAAACATCGGCTAACAAGACATGACATAGATACAGTGCTGGAGGGGGAGCACATTATAGACATACCCCAGGCTCAATCCCTGCCCATAGTGTAAGGTCTGTTGTACTAAGAATAACCACACTGCAACACTGAATCTATGTTATATCTTGGTGACCAATGACTTCAATATTTTTTTAAAATCCTATAATAGTTGCTATCTTTGTAACCTCCTCCCTTCCTTATAGTCACTTCACTAATTTGAAGCCTACTGCATTCCAGCCTACCATCCCTATCGCTGAAACTTGCTTCAGTGTCTACAACATGTCTTATCTCAGTAGTCTCCTCCTCTTTAACTGCATACAGAGTCATGTAGCATGGAAACAGAACCTTCACTCCATCTCATCAATGCTGACCATGATTCTTATACTAAATGTGTCGCGTTTGTATGTGTTTGGCCCTTATTGCTTCAAACCTTCTCCTCTCCATGTATCTCCCCAAATGTCTTTTCCATGTTGTAATTGTACACGTTTCTCCTATTTCCTCTGGCGGCCCGTTCCATCTATGCACAATCCTCTGTGGATAATGTTGCTGCTCAACTCCCTCTTTCAATCCTTGCTCTCTCACCTCCTGTTTATACCCTCTAGTTTTGGACTCACCTACCCGTGGCTTTTCACCTTACTGAGGCCCTGCATGGTTTTATAAATCTTTATAAGGTCAATCCGTAGCCTCCTCTGCCTAAGGCAAATATTTAGGACAATGTTACAAATGTCTCCAAATCATATCAAAGCTCTGAACAATGAAGGAAAGTGCGTCAAATATTACTTTCACCGCCCTGTCCAACTGCAATGTCACTTCCAAGGAACAATGTAACTGCACCCCTTGGTCTCGCTCTGCTCGACAACACTGTCCAGAGCCAAACTATTAACTGTGTTAGTCCTCCCTGGTTTGGCTCAACAAAACCCAACACCATACGTCAACTGCATCTTTCATTCCTTGATCCACTGGCCCCGTTGTTCAAGAGCCCCTTTGATAATCATATTCACTGCACACGATGCTATTAATTTGATCATCTGCAAACTTACTAACAATGACTCCTATATTCTCAACCAAATCGTTTATGTAGATGATACATATCAGTGGACCCAGCCCCGATCCTTATAGCACTCCGCTGTTCACAGGCCTCCAGTCTGAACAACAATCCCCTTCCACCACCCTTTGTCTCCAACTATCAAGCCAATTTTGTATCCAGTTGGCTAGCTCTCCCTGATCCCATGTGATCTAACCTTCTGAACCAGTATATCATGCTAAACCCTGTCAAAGGTCCTGCTGACTTTAGTGTAGACAATGTATGGTCACCACTTCAACAAAAGCAATCAAGTTAGTGAGACCTGACTTTGTACGCACAAAGTTAAAGAGACCTGACTTTGTGCTGACTAGCTTTCATCAATCCTTGCCTTTGCAAATGCATGTAACTCCTGCCTGGCAGAATCACTTCCACAACCTACCCATCACGGACATCTGGCTTATTGGTCTTTAGTTCCCTAGCATTTCTCAAAAGATCACAGCGTTTCTCAAAAAAATGGACCAAAACTATATTCTTGTCATAGTTGTACAGCATGGAAACAGACCCTACCGTTTGTAGAAAACATAATCTCAAACTAAACCCATCCCAGCTGTCTGTTGCTGGCCCATATCCCTCCAAACATTTCCTATTCACGTACTTATCAAAATGTCTGAAAAATGTTGTTATTGTACCCACATCTACCCATTCCTCAAGAACTTCATTCCACACTCAAACCGCCCTCTGTGTAACAATTTGACCCTCATGGCATTCTTTTGAAGATCTCTCTCCTCTAACCTTAAAAATGTGGTCCCTTCTCTTGAGACTCCCCCAACTTGGGGAAAATGCAGCTACCGTTAACTCTATCTATATCTCTCATTATCTTATAAACTTCTATAAGGTCACTTCTCAATCTCCAGGCTCCTGTGAAAAACGACTCAGCATATCCTGCCATTTTTCATAACTCAAGCCTTCCATACCCAGCGACATCCTGGTATATCTCTTCTGAACCCCTTGCAGCAGAATAATATCTTCCCTATAACTGGGTGACCAGTACTGGACAGAGTGTTGCAGAAGAGGCCTCACCAATATCGGTACTATCTCAACATGACGTCCCAAATCCTACACTCAATGGACTGAGCAATAGTCAATCATGCCAAGCACTGCCTTATCCATCCTGTGATGCAAACTTCAAGAATTATATACCCAGAGGTCGCTCTGCTCTAAAACACTAACCGACGCCCTAACATTAATTGTATAAGCTCTACCCTTATTTGTTTTACAAAATTTATCAGGTTGCATTTATTCAAATTGAATTCCTTCTACAGTTTATCAGCCCATTCACTCATCAAGGTCCCTTTTGTAGTCTTAGAAAACCTCCTTCACTGTCCACTATTCCACCCTCCAAACTTCCAGCCCATCTCACGTGGCTGTCAATGGTACAAATACCTTTACTCGGGGCTCCAAAATGTCTTCCCTAGCATCGCCTGTCTTACAGTTAATCAGGTTTCGGGTCTTTCCATACCTTTTGTGTCATAAAGCTTCCAGCACCACCTCTTCTATAACATGCACTCTTTTCAATCATAGAGATGTACAGCATGGAAATAGACCCTTCAGTCCCACACGTCCATGCTGACCAGAAGGTCTAAATAAATCCATCTCATTTACCAGCATTTGGCCCATGTACCACTAAACCATTACAATTCATATTCCCATCCAGATACCTTTTAAATGTTGTCATAATATCAGTATCTGTTACATTCTCTCTCAGTTCATTTCATACACGCATCACCTTATGCATGAAAAAACTGTTCCTTCAGTCCCGTTTAAATCTTTGCCCTCTAAACTTAAACTTATGCCCTCTAGGTTTGGACTCTTGAACCCCTGGGAAAAGACCTTGACTGTTTACCCAATCCATACTCCTCATGTTTATATAAACCTCTGTCAGGTCACCCCTCAGTCTCCGATGCTCCAGGGAAAATAACCCCAGCTTATTCAGCAACAACCCTGGCAACATCTTGTAAATCTTTTCTGAGCACTTTCCAGTTTCACAACGTCATTCCTAGAGCAGGGAGCCTGGAATTGCAGAGAACTCCAATTGTGGTCTAACGTATTACTCTTGTTCCCTGAGTTCCCCAGTCTTTGTCCACAGTAAGTTCTGGAGTGAAAAAGTTGTTTATGGTCTTAGCAAATAACCTACAGTTCCACAAATCAATTGCATCATTGATCTTTAAGGGCCCTTATTTTGCCTCGAGTTACTCTTTTACTCAATATATTTATACAATTACTTTTGGATTCTCCTTATCCTTCTCTGCCGAGGCTATTTCATGTACCCTTTCTTTATTCCTGATTTCCACCCGAAGTGTATTCCTACAGCCCCTGTGATCCTCAAGGATTCCCTTGATCCAGCTGGCTATACCTGACATGTGCTCCCTTTTCCTTGACCAGACCCTCAGTAGACAGTCAGTGTTTCCTAATGCTGTCAGCATTGAGCTGCACACAAACAGGAACATGCTGGCACTGATCGTTCAATTTATCTCACTTTTAAAATATTCTAACTTGCCAGACTTCCCTTTCCCTGTAAATAGACTCCACAATCACCTTTTGAAAGTTCCTGGTTAAGACTATCAAGATTGATCTGGCCCCATTTTATAACTTGAACTTGTGGACCCGGTCTGTACTTTTCCCGAGCTATTTTGGAACTAATAGAACTGTGGTCACTTTGGCTAAATGCTTTCCCTCTAACGCCTCAGTCCCTTTCCCTACCTTATTTCCCAAGGGGAGGTCAGGTTTTGCCGTTTCTCTTTTCAGGCCATTTACATATTGATTGGGAGTTTCTGGAACACAATTACCAAATTCCTCCCTTGCAAACACTGAGCACTGGCAATCCCAGTCTAGGTTTGAAAAGTACAAAAACCCCTAACATTACAGCCCTATTATTATGATTGGTATTTGAGATCTCCCGACATTTTCAGAACATAGAACACTACAGCATAGAACAGGCCCTTCAGCCCACGATGTTGTGCTGATCACTGATCCTCATGTATGCACTCTCAAATTTCTGTGACCATATATGAATGTCCAGTAGTCTCTTAAATGTCCCCAATCACCCTGCTTCCACAACTGCTGCTGGCAACGCATTCCATGCTCTCACAACTCTCTGTGTAAAGAACCCGCCTCTGACATCCCCTCTATACGTCCTCCAACCAGCTTCAATCTATGACTCCTCATGTTGGTATTTTCTGCCCTGGGAAATAGTCTCTGGCTATCGACTTTATGTATGCCTCTCATTGTCTTGTATACCTCAATTAGGTCCCCTCCCCTCCTCCTTTTCTCCAATGAAAAAAGTCCGAGCTCAGACAACCTCTCTTCATAAGATAAGCCCTCCAGTCCAGGCAGCATCCTGGTAAACCTCCTCTGAACCCTCTCCAAAGCATCCACATCTTTCCTATAATAGGGCGAACAGAACTGGACGCTATATTCCAAGTGCGTTCTAACCAAAGTTTTTTAGAGCTGCAACAAGATCTCACAACACTTACACTCAAACCCCCTGTTAATGAAAGCCAAAACACCATATGCTTTCTTAACAACCCTGTCCACTTGGGTGGCCATTTTAAGGGATCTATGTGCCTGCATACCAAGATCCCTCTGTTCCTCCACACTGCCAAGAATCCTATCCTTAATCCTGTACTCAGCTTTCAAACTTGATCTTCCAAAATGCATCACTTCGCATTTATCCAGGTTGAACTTCATCTGTCACCTCTCAGCCCATCTCTGCATCCTGTTAATGTCCCGCTACAGCCTACAACAGCCCTCTATACTGTGAATGACAGCTCCAATCTTTGTGTCGTCTGCAAACTTGCAGACCCATCCTTCAATCCCCTCATCCATTTCATTAATTAAAATTACAAACAGTAGAGGCCCAAGGACAGATCCCTGTGGAACACCACTCACCACAGACTTCCAGGCAGAATATTTTCCTTCTACTACCACTCGCTGTCTTCTGTTGGCCAGCCAATTCTGTATCCAGACAGCTATGTTCCCCTGAATCCCATTCCTCCTGACCTTCTGAATGAGCCTACCATGGGGAACCTTATCAAATGCCTTGCTGAAGTTCATATACACCACATCCACAGCTCAACCCTCATCAACCTTTCTAGTCACATCCTCAAAGAACTCGATAAGGTTTGTGAGGCATGACCTGCCCCTCACAAAGCCGTCTTGACTGCATTTAATCAAGCCATGCTCTTCCAGATGGTCTTAAATCCTATCGCTCAGAATATTTTCTAACACGATGCAGACGACAGACGTGAGACTGACTGGTCTGTAATTGCCGGGGATTTCCCTATTTCCTTTCTTGAAGAGAGGAATTACATTTGCCTCTCTCCAGTCCTCCGGTACGACCCCAGTGGAGAGCGAGGATGCAAAGATCTTCGCAAGTGGGGAAGCAATTGCATTTCTCATTTCCCAAAGCAGCCGAGGACAAATCTGGTCCGGGCCTGGCAACTTGTCAATCTGAATGTTTGACAAAATTTTCAGCACATCAGCTTCCTCTATCTCTATTCATTCCAGCATGCACACCTGTTCTTCAAAGGTTTCATTCACTACAATGTTGGTTTCGTTCATAAAGACAGAAGCAAAAAACTCATTTAGGGCTTCCCCTACCTCCTCAGACTCCACACACAAGTTCCCTATGCTATCCCTGATCGGCCCTACTCTTTCTTTGACCATTCTTTTATTCCTCACATAAGTGTAAAATCCCTTTGTGTTCTCTCGTGCCCCCTCCTAGCTCTCCTCAGACCATTTTTGAGCTCCTCAGTTTCTCATATTTGTTCCTCAGTCTCCCACTGATTATTAGGCATAAGCAGTAAGGTCGTGTCAAAGTGGTGACCCATTCTTATTTCTAAGTTAGACTAACATAGCTTCACTGGGCGATCCCACAGGAACATCCATGTTGGATCTTGTTTAAGGACTTATTCAAGTCCGTGTAAACCACATCATCTGCACTGCCCTCATCAATATACTTAAGCACCATTTCAAAAAAACCGAACTGAATCCCTCAGACAGTATCTTCCTCTGCTAGTGTCTTCCTCTGCCAAATCCGTGATGATTAAACCGAGTTGATCCTTACCTTTGCAAGTGTTGATTCATCCTCACAATTGTTTCAAATAATTTCCTTCCCCCTGCTGTCAGACTATCTGCTCTGTAATTACCTGGCCTATCCCTGCTGCCCTTCTTGAACAAAGGAACCACATTAGCTATTCTCCAGTCATTCACCACTTCACCTGTAGCCAGCAAAGTATGAAATTCCCGGGCCCCTGAAATCTCTGGGTAATTAGCATGGGGTCACAGAATGCTGGTCTAGGCAGTGACACCCACATCCCATGAAAGAATAAATAAAAATACATAAGTCCCTCCTTACCTCTGACACACCTCACAGCTGCAGCAATCCTTACTGGCTTTGTAACACCGTTCAGGTCCTGACCACTCCCTGTAACACTCTCACCACCTCCAACACCTTCACCTCTCCCTGTACCTATCGTGTGATTAAACCCTGACAATGATTCCCCTTCCCACTGCCATCCCCCTGCTTGGTGACCCTTTACAATCCCTTCAAAACTTACTCCTAAAACACTCTCTCATTTCAGGATTTTAAGTACTTTGTGGTGATCTTCTTAGCCTGTTAATCTAATATGATCCATTTTGTCCTGAGTGAGGGACCGGTGGGGATTTCTTGCTGAGGTTTGGTCTGTTTCAGTGGAATGACGTTTTGAGTGTTTTACACTGTTCCTTCAAATGTTTTCCACTGTTCATTTACAGACACATGTTTCAGTCTGTTCAGCCTGTTTACCTTGGTCAGTTCTCCTCTCAAACTCATGTCATTGTCTATTTTTGTTTCTAATTGTAGTTTGTCCTTTCTGTGATTCACTTTAATACTTTATATTTCTTTAAACTGCACTTTATCATAATTTCCCAGAGGGTCTCTCCAGGTGACATTACTCATTCTCGAAGTGTCATCACACAACTGTCACTCTGCGATAGTTATGTACCTAGCCAGTTGCACAATGTGTTAATCAAAGAAACACTGAAAAAAAATTCTCTGAACTCCCCTTCCAATATCACTCTTGTCAGTGTGATTGTTCCAGATTATGCGAATATTGACGTTTCACTAAATTTTCACAGTGCCTTTATTAAAAATTCCATTGAATTCCTGCTCATTGCAGTGATGGGCAATGAAATACTGTTCGGTGGTCTAAAACTGTTCTGCTGCTTGTGTCCCTGGCAAGTAATAGCCAGAATTTACATTCAGACTGATTCTACCTCATGATCTGAGACCAAATGCTTTCTCTGTAATGCCTTTGGTCTCCATTATTGTTAGCGGTGCCCATTTTGCTTGTGTTTCCGCAAGGTTGTGAACCATTAAATATTTCTGTTCCACCTTTTGTTCGCCCTGTAACCACATCTCTCTGTGTCTAAATCCCTTTTATCTCTGTGTCACAAATCCATCTACCTTGTTGCAGAGACTTTCCCCATTAATAAAAAACATAATTTACTCGTTCCCACAGTTTCCTGTCACAAATGGATTTGCTGATCTACACTTTTAGTTAAACTTTGTCCCATCCTGTTCCTTTCTGTTGTCTTCAGTCACATTCCCATGCTGCTCTGATGCTTCACGTTTTCTCTTTGGATTTGGAAAGCTCCTTTCACCTGAAGCCTATCCCTGCATCCTCTCTGTCAGTTTAAAGCTCTGTCCATAAATCTACCAATGTGATTGGCCAGGACATTGTTCCACTGGAACTGTGCTGGGACCAATCTGAATGGATTTTTTTTTAAAATCAGGTATGGGATGTGGTTGTCTCTGGCTGACTAGCCTTTATTGCCCATCCCTTGCTGCCCTTGAGCTAAGCAGTTGGCTCGCCCATTTCACAGGGTAATTGAGAGGCAAACACTTTGCTGTGGGGATGTCCTGCAGACCACATGAGAGTGAACTGTTGTCTTTCTCTGAAGGTCAAGTGTTTGGATTTTTATCAATACTTATTTATGGATTGTTAATTCCAATTTTTAAAAAGTTTATTCATTTCAAATGCCACCATTTCAAATGGTGGTATTCAAACCTGCCTCCCCTGAACATTAGCTGAGATTTGGTATACATGCTCTAGCAATAATACCACTAGGCCATCACTTCGCCTGCTCACTGGTTGCTCATTCCTGACCAGTTATACCAGTGCATCATGAAGCAAAACCTGTTCTTCCGACACAATTGTGCGATCCTGCCATCTTCCAGCACTCTAGTGCTATAACTCAGTCTCCCTCCATGTGGTATCCTTCACTGTGAGGTCTAATTGCTGCCTCTGTCAGCGCCTGTCACTTTTGCATCTACTGCAGATCCTGAGCCAACGGAATTCTCCACCCCAGAGGGACACAGCAGCACTGGCCATAGATGGAGACTGGGATTTTCCTGATCTCTGTGGAACTCAGTGCCATTCTCCACATGTAACCCTGACTGCATCAGTCTAATATCCCATTCTGTCTATCTCTCTGTCTCCTGTAGGTACTCAGGAAGTTCCTGACTCAATAGACTTCCCAACTGCTAGGTGTATCGTCCATCACCACATTGAAGTCGTACCCAGGCTCAGTCACTAGCCCGACTGTAAGTTTTGTTGTACTAAGTTGGCACCGAGGGTGTCACAGTTATCAATCCAGGCCTGTGCTGTCTTAGCGAGCATCAGTACAACAGAGGGGAAAGCAGGCTTCCCATGAGTGGGTTGTAATGCTGACTGGGAACTTTCTGTACTGTGCTGTCCCTCCAACACTGTACCTATGGCACGTCTTGTGGACCAAATATCTGACATCTCTCACATATCTGTTGCTCAAATTCCTGCTGACTGCTGAGGGCGTGTAGTACAGTCATATCAAACTGAGAACACATTTGCACTATTACAGCTTCACTGTGTGATCGCCAGGAATATCCTGTCTAAATTCTGCAGTGATGTTTTCATTGATCAAAACATTCGCTCCTCTTCCTCCTCCTCCAATGACTCTCCTTCTGTTCTTCCTGTAGCATCTGTACCCCAGAACATTAAGTTGCTTGGTCTATCCTTCCCTCAGCTGTACCTCTGTAATTCCTGTGATATCCCAGTCCCATATTCCTATCCATGCCGTGCATTCATCTGCCTTTCCTGTCAGGCATTTTATATCAAAGTAAATGCAGCTTAATACATCAGTTTTCCCTCATCGCCTGCTGTGCTCTTGCCTGCCGTGTCATTTGAAATGACTCTCTTGAAATTCTGTCCCAGCCTCAACCTTCAGACTGTAGCCTGAGACCGTCCCTCTCACTGTGGACAACACCCTCCCCTTTCATGTCATCTGCAAACCTGCTAATGATACCTTCTGCTTTCACATCCAACTCATGAATGTCCATAATAAACAGCAACGGTTCCTGCACAGATCTCTGTGGTACACCCACTGGGCAAAGGCTTTCAATCACAAAACCAATCCTCCAGCAATTTTGGATCCAATATCCAAGATGCTTTGGATCCCATGGTCTCTTCCCATTTGGAAGAGCCCTCCATGTGAGACCTTGTCAAAGACCATAATGAACTCCATGGAACCCACATCATCTGCACTGCACTTATCAATATTTTTACTTGTAATTTCAAAAAAAAGTTAGCTGAATTCATCAGACAGGATCTTCTCCTACCAAATCCATACTGAGTATCCCTAATCGATCTCTACCTTTCGAATTATTGATTCAAATTGACCCTCACAATTGTTTCCAATAATTTCCCTCCCACTGATGTTGGGCTATACACTCTAAATACCTGGCCTATCCCTGCTGCCCTTCTTGAATTTCACCTGTGGCCAGCAAAGTATTACATTTCTCTGCCAGGGCCCCAGCAATCTGATCTTTCACCTTCCACAGCAGTCTGAGACACATTTCATTGGGCACTGGGGATTTCTCCACCTTTTATGACTGTGAAAACATTTAATACCTCCTCCTTATTGATCTTAACATGTTCTGGGACCACACCATTCCACTTAAATCCCCGGCTACAATGTCTTTCTCCTGTGTGGATACAGATGGGAAGTATTCATTGAAGACCTCACCAACTTCCTCTGGCTCCATGTACCGATTGTCCCTTTGGTTTCTAATAGGCCTCACTCTTTCCTCAGTAATCCTCTTACTCTAACAAGCTGATAAAATACCTTGTGGCGTTTCCTTAATCATATCCGCTAAATATATTTCTTGTCTATTGTTTGCCTTTCATTTTCGACAATCCCCTTTCACTGGATGAAATTTTGAAGAGCTTCACCTGTTTTTTATTGCATTGTACTTTCTTTATGAAACTGACAATATCGCTGAATCAGTTTTTGCTGGACATGTGGCCTTACTGTCCTCTTGACAGGGACACGCTGGCCCTGAATTCTCACTGTATCACTTTAAAATACTCCCACTTTCCGAATATAAATCCAACTGCAGATCGGTCCTCACAGTCTCTGTCCAATGATACCGATAGGAGATACTGATCATATTGATACTGATAGGTGACTCCGTTGTGAGGGGTACAAGCAGGAGACTGTGTGGCTGCAGAAGCGACCCCAGGATGGTCTGCCCCCTCCCGGTACCAGGTTCAAGAATATCTCTGAGCAGTTGCAGAACATTTTGAATGGGGAGCATGAACAGCCAGAGGTCATTGTACAATTGGCACAAAGGGATGGGGTCTTATGAAATGTGCATAGGTAGTTTGAATGGATTAGATTTGCTACATTATAGAAACAGGCCCTTTGGCCCAACAAGTCCACACCGACCCACCAAAGAGTAACTCACCCAGACGCATTCCCCTCCCCTATACTTACCCTTGACTAACGTGCCTGACACTATGGGCGATTTTGCATGGCCAATTCGCCTAACCTGTACATCTTTGGGTTGTAGGAGGAAACCGGAGCACCCGGAAGAACCCCACTCAGTTTGGTAAGAAGTTAAAAAGCAAGACCTCAGGAGACCTCTCCCGATTACTCCCCTACTGTGTGCCAGTGAGGATAGAAATAGAAAGCTAGGCCAGACGGATATGTGATTGAGGAGTTCTTAAGGTGGGCAGGCTTGTCAGTTCTTGGATCATTGGGACCTCTTCTGGGCTAGAGGGACAGGTTAGACTTGAAGCAGAGGGGCACCAGCATCCCTGTGGGGTGATTTGTTCACGTTACCCGGGAGGGTGTAAACTAGTTTGGCAGGGGGTAGGGACTCTGAATAAGAGAGGGACCATCGACCTGTCAGGGGAAAATACTTCAGCCATCGAGACCAAGTTTCCTATTCAGGATACCCAGGGACACAGTCAAGGTAGGGAAAAGACTTCTGGTTTAAAGGGCATTAATTTCAACGCACGAGGCCTGACTGGTAAGGCAGATGGGCTCAGAGCATGGATTAGCTCTGGGGACTAGGATATTATATCCATATCAGAAACATGGCTGAGAGAAGGGCAGGACTGGCAGCTCACTGTTCCAGGGTAAAGAAACTATAGGAGTGATAGAAGGACATGTACGTGGGGGGGAGGGGGGGGGGGTGAAGGGAGAGACTTGCCCTCTTGATAAGGGAAGACATAGCCATAGTGTTCAGAGAGGATGTTCTTAAGTGGTCATCAAATGAGTTCACATGGTTAGAAGTTAGAAAGAAGAGGTGTGGTCACTTTGTTGGGACTGTATTGTAGACTGTTTTAGACCTAACAGATACCAGAGGAGCAGCTGTGTAGAGAGATTGCAGATAACTATCGGAATAATAGAGAAGTGCAGGCTGAAGGTTTTAATTTTCCCTGTATTGACTGGACCAGCCAGAGTATAAAAGACTTGGAAGGAGAGCAATTTTTCAAATGTGTCCAAGAAAGGTTCCTAAATCAAAATGCAGAGGGCCCTACTCTACTCAGGTAGGTGCAACACGAGGCCTTCCCTCAGAAAACTAGGTCAGGCAAGTGACTGAAGTGTCATTCGGAGAGCACTTTGAGTCCAGTGCCCACAGTTGTCTTCGTTTTAACATAGTTATGGAAAAAGATAGGAGAGGTCCACAATTGAAGAGGAAAACTGGAACAGGGCCCGGTTTGGGACCATTAGGCAGGAGCTGGCCAGCATCAATGCCGTGTATTTTAAATTGCTTAACAGCCGGTTGTGGTCCAAACTCGCTTTGGAAGCGTTGGTGATCACTGTAACAGATGAAAGGCTTAAACTAAATTTGTTTGCTATTATATTCCATGTTACTCCCATCCTGTTGCTATAAATTCTATGTCTTAGGATTGTGCTCCTCAACCACCTGATGAACAAACAGTGCTCGGAAAGCTCGTGCTTTCAAATAAACCAGTTGGACTGGAACCGAATGTAGGGTGATTTTTTAAAACTTAGTACACCCCCAGTCTGACACCGGCACCTCCACATTATGATTCCAATCGATTTGGTGAGTCTGTTTGAAGGAAAAGGAACAACTGGCAAATGGGAGGCTTTTCAAAGTGTGATATCAAGAATCCAGAGCTAGTATGCCCCATTGGGATAAAGGGAAAAGCTGGTAGGGTTAGGGATTCTCAGCTGATGAGGGATAATAAAACTCTTGTCTTGAAATGAGGACTGCATGCATTGGGTTTAAGCTATCCATATCTACATAAACTATTCCATTCTTAAAGACACGATCATTCTGTGGAGACCCTACAATCAGTTCCTGTAACACTCCCAAACTGCAGAAGTCCTTCCAATGCCTGTGACTCTTTCAATACAGTTCCTACCAGACCCACTATCGATGTGATATCTTTTCATTGCCAGCACCCACCCTGTCAATGTACGCTCCTCCAGTGTCTCCATCCATCTACTCATTACCACAATCTTCTCCAGCTCTTCCATGTGTAAACATCACCATCCCCTCCAACCCTTCCCACTCTGACCAAACTGGAGGAGGTTACTAATGCTCCCTAATCTGTGAAACTGTCTCCAACCAAAATTGCTTTTCTTTCACTGGAAAATCTGTATGATTCCACACCCTCCATGTCTAAATAACCTGCAGAAGCTAAGCCTTCCTGTATCTATAAACATCTTCAGTGATGACTACCCTCCATATGTATATTTGTTTTTCCAATCTGTACAACCCACTTTATATCTGTACTCAGCTCCATTCACCTGAAACATTCCTGTCTGTGTAAAACACCCCATCCTACCAACATCCTTATCCCTGTAAACTGCTCCATTCCTCCCAACCTCCCCAGCTCCATGAAATCCCTGTCGGCCCTCCAGCTCTCCAGATTTCTGTAACCTCCTGTGGCTCTATGCACCTTCCTCCCTGTGAAACCACCTCCAGTCCCCAAAAACCCTCTGTCTCTGATACTTCATACGACCTTAGCAACGCCTCCTCTTTGTGTTTCTTCATTCAGACCCCATTCTCTCCAGCTTCCCAAAACGTTTTCCTGCCATCATAAAACCCTCGCTATTTAGAACATAGAATAGGATAGCCCAGTACAAGCCCTTCAGCCCTCGATATTGTGATGACCTGTTATCCTACTCTTAAGACTAAACTAACCTACATACCCTACGTTTTACTATAATCGCTGTGCTTATGCAAGAGTTGTTTAGATGTCCGTAATGTGTCTGAATCTACTACCACGGCTGGCAGTCCATTCCACGCACCCACCACACTCTGTGAAATAACTTACCTCTGACATCTAAGCTAAATCTTCTGCCAATTACCTTAAAAATATATCCACTTTTGATAGCCATTTTGCCATAGGAAGTTGTCTCTGGTTATCCACGCAATCGATGCCTCTCATTACCTTGCACACCTCTATCATGTTACCATTCTTCCTTCTTCACTCCGATCAGAAAAGCCTGAGCTTCTACAACCTAACTTCAATGGACATGCCCTCCAGTCGCGGCAGCATCTTGCTAAGTATCCTCTGCACTGTCTTTAAAGCTTCCACATCCTTCCTATAATGAGGTGAACAGAACTGTTCAGAGTATTCCAAGTGTGGTGTAACTGGGGCTCTATAGAACTGCAGCAAAACCTGGATCTCTTAAACTCAATCCCCTGCTAATGAAAGCCAACACAGCATACGCCTTCTTAACACCCTCTCTACTTGAGTAGTAACTTCAGGGACACAGGAACCCTCTTTTTGTGCACACTGCTAAGGATCCTGCCTTTAACCATGTAAAGATTTTTTTTCTAAGAATCCTCCAATCTGAAACCATCCCTATCTTTGTAACTTTCTCCAGTCCCTACAACACTCTTATACTGTGAAACCTCCTCATGTCCCTATATTCCTAATGTCTGCAAAATCCTCCAGTCCCGAGATTCCTCCCTAACTCTGTAAATGCCACCGGCCTCCAGTGCCCTTTCTGGGGAACAGTGCAGAGGAAGGAAGAGTTTTGGAACCCGGGCCATGTTACAGAGGTAGGAAGGGCTGCAGAACCTGGAGGATGGTACTAATGTAGGAAAAGACGTTGGTCCTGTAGGAGTGTAGAGGGAGCGGGATTCATAGAGCCTGCAAGATGGAACCAAGAATGGGTTGTGGAACCTGAAGGATATTATGATTTGAACTACAGATCATTTCTGATTGAACCATTCAGCCCCTCTTTGAGTCAAAGAGATGTACAGCATGGAAACAGACCCTTCGGTCCAACCCGTCCAAGCCAACCAGATATCCCAACCCAATCTAGTCCCACCTACCAACATCTGGTCCATATTCTTGCAAACTCTTCCTATTCCTATATCTATCTGGATGTCTTTGTATCAATCTCCACCACTTCCTCTGGCAGCTCATTCCATACACGTACCACCCTCTGCGTGAAAAAAATTACCCTTAAGTCTCTTTTATATCTTTCCCCTCTAAGCAGAAACCTACGCCCTACAGTTCTGGACTCCCACACCCAAGGGTAAAGACTTTGTGTCTCTACCCTCTCCATGCCCCTCATGATTTTATAAACCTGTGTAAGGTCACCCCTCAGCCTTCAACGCTCTGGGAAAAACAGTCCCAGCCTGTTCAGCCTCTCTCTATAGCTCAAACCCTCCAATCCTGGCAACCTTCTTGTAAAAAGTTTCTGAGCCGTTTCAAGTTTCACGACATCCTTCCGATAGGAAGGTGACCAGAATTGCCCACAATATTCCAAAAGTGACCTAACCAATGTCCTGTACAGCCAAAACATGATCTGCCAACTCCTGTGCTCAATACTCTGACCAATAAAAGAAAGCATACCAAATGCCTTCTTCACTATCCTACCTACCTCCGACTCTGCGTTCAAGGAGCTCTGAACCTGCACTCCAATATCTCTATGTTCAGCAACACTTCGTCAGACCTTACGACTAAGAGTGTAAGTCCAGCAAAGATTTGCTTTTGGAAAATGCAGCACCTCGCATATATCTGAATTAATCTCCATCTGCCACTTCTCAATCCATTTGCCCATCTGATCAAGATCCCATTGTTATCGGATGTAACATTTTTCACTGACCACTACACCTCTAATTTTGTTGTCAACTGAACACTTACAAACAATACCTCTTATGCTCACATCCAAATCATTTATGTAGACAACGCTAAGTATTGGACCCAGCACTGATCCTTCTATCACTCCACTGGTCACAGGCCTCCAGTTTGAAAACCAACCCTCCCCCACCAGCCTCGGTCGTCTACCTTTGAGCCAGTTCTGTACCAGTTGACTAGTTCTCCCTGTATTCCGTGAGATGTAACCTTGCTAACCAATCTCCCATGGGGAACCTTGTTGAACGCCTGACTGAAGTCCATATAGATCACATCCACTGTTCTGCTCTCATCAATCCTCTATGTTACTTCGTCAAAAATCTCAATCAAGTTTGAGAGACATTATTGTCCACTTACAAAGTAAGGTTGACTATCCCTAATCAGTCCTTGCCTTTCCAAATACATGTACATCCTATCCCTTACGATTCCCTCCAACAACTTGCACATCGATGTCAGGCTCAACAATCTATAGTTTCCTGGATTTTCTTTACTGCCTTCCTTAAATAGTAGCAACACGATAGCCAACCTCCAGTCTCCTGGTTCTGATGTCCTGTTTCTAGAGATCTTTACCGGAATGGCTGCGCACAGCTTCAAATTGCCAGGCTGGGAGATGTGAATTCCGTTATGAATCTATTTGCCCGTTTTGTCTGTGTGCCTGTTACTGACCTGGTGGTGCTCTGGTAGAAAGCACTCTCCTTAACTCCAGATCTATGTTACTGACCAGAGCTCACCTCATCAAAGCCTTAATTTGGAATGTTCTTTATTTTAATATTTTTAAATGGCAGTTTTGTGAGATGCAGGAATTGAGGAGATGTCATTTTTGAAAGAATGCAAATTTTGTCATTGACCCTGACCCATGCAATGGGGATTCGTGGATTCTGTTGTCCTCTGCAGACTATCACTCAGAGGACTATATCACCAGGGAATCTGAGTGCAGATGGTCTTTGCTTGGTAGAATGTGAATTTACCAGTTTATGTCGACTAGGACACAATGTTTCTGGAAATGTACAACTGTGTAAATACTTCACCGACTGGTACAGGGGTGAGTTCACTGGGCTCTGAGCACCAGGAATGGGGAAACCTCATGCTGCTTGCATGTGGAGCTTGGCACCAGACTGGGTGAGAGCAGCTCCCTGAGTAAATGACAGGTAAGGAGCTTGGGATCCTCCTGCTGTGTTTGACCTTGTGCCACATCGTTATCCCCCTCTCATGAGTGAGCTTGACATGTTCTCCAGTCCTGGCACTGTCTACTCCCTATAAACCCTTCTTGCTGTTGAACATCTCCCTTCTCTCCCACTCCCTCCAGCCCTTCCAACCTGGCCTTCGTCTCATATCTCCTGCAGTCCCAAACAACCTTGCTCTTTGTTATCGCATTGCTTTTCTTTGAGCTGTGTGGGAACAAACCTGAAGTAAGTTTGGGCCATTGGGAGAAAAAGACAAGTCCCTGTTCTCCATCTTTGTCAAACAGAGTCTCGTTGTCTGCCTCTCTCCCATAAGGAGAAGGAAGCATCCTTTGAGCATCCACCTGTCCATTCCCCTGATGATCTGTACATTTTAATGAGGAAGAATGTCCTACTGATGACCCTCAGTGGCACAGCACCGAAGTGACCTGTTTATGTTCTATAATTTTTGCGACCACTTCCTTTTGCTCTGTCCCTCCATCATTCTGAAACCTCCCCCAGTCTCCAAACCACTAATTACTGAGAATTCTCCAACCCTCTATCTCCGTAAACTCCCCACATTCCTACAATCCTCCTTGTCTGTAAGAACCCCTCCAGCTCCTACAGTCCAACCAAATTATTGCATCTCCTCCAGCCCTCACCATCTCCGTATGTTCCAGTCACTACATTTCTCCATGCATCTGTAAACCCCTCCAGCCCCTCCAAATCTACCTATCTTTCTAAAGTCCAACAGTTCCAAAAACCATCCCTCTACATGGAACTTCCACCAGAGACCACTGGCCACCATATCTCTGTAATCCCCTGAGCGTCTCTTTCTCGCTGTTCCCAGCTTCAGTCCCTATAACTCTACTTCCATGTACAACATCATCAGGTCCCTGCAATCCTCCCGAACTGTGGAACCTCCAAAAGACCTGACAATTCTATCTCAGTCTCTTAACTGCCTGCAGTGATTTGAAACTTTGGCAATTAAAGTCAGAGAATCATAGAGATGTACAACATGGAAACAGGCCCTTTGGTCGAACTTGTCCTTGACAGTCCAGTCGCACCAATCAGCACCTGGCCCAACTCCCACTAAACCCTTCCTATTCATGTACCCATCCAGATGTCTTTTAAGTGTTGCAATTGTACTAGCATCCACCACTTCTTCTGGCAGCTCATTCCAAACACGTACCACCCCCAGTGTGAAAAAATTGATCCTTAGGTCTCTTTTATATCTTTCCCCTCTCACCCTAAACCTATGTCCTCTAGTTCTGGACACCCGACCCCAGGGAAAATACTTTGTCTATTTATCCTATCCATGCCCCTCATGATTTTATAAACCTCTATAAGGTCACCCCTCAACCTCTGACGCTCCAGGGAAAGCAGCCCCACCCCGATCAGCCTTTCCCTGTAGCTCAAATTCTCCACCCATGGCAAAATCATTTGAAATTTTTTCTGAACCCAGTCAAGTTTCACAATATCCTTCCGATAGGAAGGAGACCAGAATTGCACACGGTATTCCAAAAGTAGCCTAACAATGTCCTGTACAGCCGCAACGTGACCTCCCAACTCCTGTGCTCAATACTCTGACCAATAAAGGAATGCATACCAAGTGCCTTATTTGCTATCCTATCGACCTGTGACTCTACTTTCAAGGACCTCTGTATTTCATTTGAAAAATTGGATAGTCAGATAGAGTGGTCCGAGGTCTTGTGGGTAAAACTAGTTCAGTCTAAGCTGTTAGGCAGAGCCAGTGAGGTATTTGCAGCGCTGTCTCCTGAGTGGTCAAGAGATGATGCACATATCAAACAGGGTATTTTAAGTGCTTATGGATTAGTACCAGAGGCGTATCGACAGCGGTTCAGAAACATAAAGAAGGAACCAGGACAGACTTATGTAGAGTTCTAAAGCATTAAACATATTAATCTTTCTGCAACATCTCCAGTCTCCATGCCCCTCCCTATCATGTTGAGCTGCTCCAACCCCCCCCCCCCCACAAGCTTTCCTGCCAGTGTGCACCATCAAGTTGATACAACGCTTTTGATTTCTGTCGTGTCCTGCAGACCCGTTTTTGTGAATTCTGCCAATCACTAATACTCTCCCTCTCAATGTAAATACCTCCAGTCTTTACAATCCCCTTTACTTTGCAGCCCCCACCAGACCCGAAAGCCATCGCTATCTGTGAAAGCTCCTTCAGGTCTATATCTTCCAATGTGCTGAAACCTGCTCTCACCATTGCAACCCCCATTATTTCCCAATGTTGTGGAGTCTCTAAAACCATCCCTATCAGTTTAATCTCCTCCACTGCATACAACACTCCCAATCTATGTAATCATTTCAATTCCTTCAGTTCCTATATACCTATGTATTGGTGTGACTGCTTTGTGGCCATTGTATCCTCGTTTATATCTTCAGAAGGCTCTGCTTGCTGTAGCACATCCTATGCTCATAAGTGAATCTGGTCTCTCGCAAGCCTCTCTGTGACTCTCTCGTCCAGTCTCTACAAGCTTCCCTATCCCTGTCGTAACTTGCAGCATGCACAGCACTCGCTCTCTCTGAAGTACATTCCAGAGCATAAAATCATCTCTCCTTTCAAGTTTATTCAGTCCACAATTTCCTCCCTATCCGTGCAACATTCTCCAGTCTATATCATCTTCCATGTGCTTGCAACATTCTCCAATCCATACCACCCTCCCTTTCCCTGTAATATTTTCCAGTCCATACCATCCTCCCTATCACTGTGATATTCTCCAGATCCCACAACTGTTGCTAAATATACCACATCTTGGAATCATGCGAATGTTTCTACACCCTGATCAGTATAGTCCATGTAACGATCCACAACCCTATACACGTCCCTATCTCTGGAATCTAAACAAAGACACTTTATCTCTCTAACTTCCTTCAAACAATAAAATGTTTTCTCCTGTGAACGTTCGCTAGCAACTGTAGCTATGCTTAACCCTGCAACATTGTCGCCTCCCCAAACATCTCTCCCACTCTGTGACCTCTAACCATCCCTCAAAGGCCCCCTCTCGGTGACACGCGCCATGCATTTGCAACAAGGCAGATGGAATGACAGCAGTAACTGAAGAGAACAGATATGATCGAACTGTTATTGTGGAGATATGGCTGCAGAACGATCATGGCTGGGATGTGATTATTGAGGGGTTGTATGGATTTAGGCAGGATCAGTAAAAAAAACCAAACAAGGTCCCGTTTTGTTGTGAAGAAAGGATGCAGTCAGTGTATTAGTGAGACAGCCAATTTAATCTGGAATTAAAATATAGAGTCATTTTGAATCGACAGCTTCCAAATAGCAAGGGAAATCTGAAAGATCAAATCACAATCCATGGAATCAATGGTCATTGGTAAGTTGGATACAATATTTTCTTGGTGATAGTAGATAGAGGCATGTGGGGTGATCAATTTCTGATTGGACGTCTGTGGCCAATGCTGTTTCACAAGGATCAGTGCTGCGATGTCTGTGTGTAATATATATCTGTGATTCAGATGAAAAGGCCAGCAGTTTGAGTGGTAATTTTGCAGACAACATTTGGAAAGGGATAGTTAGGGGAATTGTGGATAGTGAGGAAGAGTGTTAAAGGTTGCAGCAGTGTGTAGATCAGCTGGAACGTTGGGCAGAGAAAGGGCAAATCGAATTTCATCGGGACAAGTGTGAAGTGATGCATTTATGAAGTCAAATGGAACAGAGAATTACAACAATTGACTAATTGGAAACATTGATAAAACAGGCGACATTGGATGCAAATCCGTAGCTACCTGAAAATAACAACACAGCAGAATGTGGTTGTAAAGGAGGCGTATGGCATGCTTCCTGTCATTGGTCGCAGTATTGACCAATATTAAGTATTAAGTTCAGATATTTGCATGTCATGTTCTGACTGAATGAAACTTCATTCGGCCATGTTGTGTGTCGGTCTCATCGCCACACTATAGAAGGATGTGGAGGTTTTGGGGAGGTTACAACAGAGGTTTGGCAGAATATTGCCTGGATGAGAATGTGTTTACTGTCAGGAGTTTAGACACAGTTGGATTGTCTTGCGAGAGTATTGTCGCCTGAGGTGTGACCTGGTACAGATATATAGCATTAGGAGACATGGATTGTGTGGATAGTTGGAATCCTTCTTCCAATGTTGAAATCTCAAATACTAGGTCACCTCAGTTTAAGGTGAGAGTGAGAAGTTTTAAGTGAGATGAATGAGGCCAGTTGTCTTTACTGAGAGGGTGGAAGCTGCTCAGGAAGTGGGAGAGGTGGCAATGAGAGTAAAGTTTTGAAGTGGCATTTAGACAGAAACATGAACAGGCCTAGAATAAAGGGATATCGCCCATGTGCAGGCAGATGGGATTAGTTTAGAATAGCATCATGGTCAGCACAGCCATGGTGGGCCGAAGGGCCTATTACTCTGTTGTACTGTTCGAGGTTCTAACTTCATGGCATCTACCCTGTCAAAACCCCTCAGAATCCTGGATGTTTCATTCAATTTATCTCCTATTCTTCAAAACACCTATTAGGTTCAAGGTGAATCGACTCCACCTCTTCTCATTGGAAAATCCCGCCATCTCCAGGATCAGCCGAAAGAACTTTCCCTGGCCTGCCTCCAATACAAGAATATCTTTTCTTTGGGCACGCTTACTATTCATTACAATCTAGGTGTGGTTTGACTTGTACCTTGCATCGTTTTAATTAGACCTCCCTATATTTCGACTCCATTCCCTCTGTAATAAATGACAGCATTTGATCTGCCTTCTCTATTACCTGCTGACACTGTAAACTACCTTTTACAGAATGCTCCACAAGGATTCCCATAATCCTTTATGCAGTCAGTCTGAAACCAAACGGTGTCAGCCTGACAGTAAGTCGGGGACGTGCTGGAATGTGTTATAAAGGATATGGCAAAAAACGATAACTGGATGCTTAGAAACAATGGGAGAGGCATGATGTTATAAAAGGGGAATATTTTTAAATTTGTTGCATTCTATATTTTGGTGTGACCATAAATGGCAGAATAGTTAAATCTGGGGGAGGCTAGTAGCGCTAGAGGAATATTTGAAATTCCAGAAGCATTTTGACAAGATTCAACAAGGACTAAGAATTAGCTCGGGAGAGAATAGGGCCCTTGAAAGGTCAATGAGGCTGTCTGTGTAGAATCACTGCTGATGGGTGAGATACTGAACAAATATTTTGCATTAGGATTTAATGCCAGTTCAAGAACAACAAGGCTGCTGGAGCAGACGGTCTCCCTGCTGAGATATTGAAATGCGGAGGCACAGAGCCTTTGCAGCTACTCCAGGTCCTGAGCCAACATAACTCTCCACTCCAGAGAGACGAGGCGGCACAGGCCAGGGATGGAGACTTGGATTTTCCAGATTTCTGTGGGACTCAGGGCCATGCTCCATGTGTAACCCTCACTGCATCAGTCTAATTTCCCATTCTATTTCTCTGTCTCCAGTAGTTACTCGGGAAGTTCCTGACACAATAGACTTCCCAGCTGCTGGGTGTCTCATTGAAAATGGTCGGTCAGCCAGAGCAACAAAGGGCAGGGAGATCTGGAGCCTTCAATAAATCCTGCAGTGAGGTAAGGTCACTCACAGTGTACAGCGCAGAGAGCAATTAGAGGGCTCCAAACATCGGCAAACAAGACATGACATAGTTACAGTGTTGGAGGGGAAGCACAGTTCACACACACCTCAGGCTCAATCACCACTCCTACTTTAACTTACGTTGCACTGAGACAGCATCGGTAATTCAGCGTTATCAATCCAGACCTGTGCTGTCTTAGTGAGCATTCGTACAACAGAGGGGAAAGCAGGCTCCCACAAGAGTGTGGAATGCTGCCTGAGATCTTTCTGTTCTGTGTTCCCTCTCCAACACTGTATCTATGGCATTAGATTAGGTTAGATTACTTACAGTGTGGAAACGGGCCCTTCAGCCCAACAAGTCCACACCAACCCACCGAAGTGCAACCCACCCTTACCCCTACACTTACCCCTTCACCTAATACCTCGGGCAATTTAGCATGGCCAATTCACCTGACCTGCACATCTTTGGACTGTGGGAGGAAACCGGAGCACCCGGAGGAAACCCACGCAGACACGGGGAGAATGTGCAAACTCCACACAGTCAGTCGCCTGAGGCATGTCTGATGGACCAATCTCTTCAATAATTTGTAACTCCTACATTAGTTCCCATCTCTGTAACCTCCTCCCTTCCCTATAGTCCCTCCCCATATTTTAAATGAGCTGCATTCCAGACTACCATCCCTATCGCTGGAACTTGCTTCAGTGTCTAAAACATGCCTTACTGGAGAGTCTCCTCTTCCAGTAACTTGATACAGAGTCATGCAGCATGGAAACACAACCTCAGTCCGATTAGTCCATGCTGGCCAGGTTTCCCAAACTGAACGAGACTCATTTGCCTGCGTCTGGCCCATATCCCTTCAAACCTTCTCCTCTCCATGTTCCTGCCCAAATGTCTTTTCCATGTTGTAATTGTTCTGGTTTCTCCCATGTGGCCCTGGCATTCCTTTCCATCTATGCACCTTCCTCTGTGGATAATATTGCACCTCAGCTCCCTCTTTGCTCTCTCGCCTCACGTTTATGCTTCTACTTTTGGACTCACCTACCCTTGGCTATTCACCTTCCTCATCAAGCGCATGGTTTTATAAACCTTTATAAGATCAACCCGTAGCCTCCTCTGCCCAAGGGAAATATTGAGGACAATGTTACAAAGGTCTCCAACCTATGTACTCAATGCTCTGATCCATAAAGGTAAGTGTGCCAAATGCCGCTTTCCCCACCCTGTCCATCTGTGAAACCACTTCCAAGGAATAGTGTAACTGCACCCCTTGGACTCTCTCTGTTCGACAACACTGCCCAGGTTTGTCTTAACAAGATCCAACACCTGATTTTAAACTATACCTTTCATTCCTTGGTCTACTGGCCCAGTTGGTCAAGGTCCCCTTTGGTAACTGTATTCGCCGCCCTCGATAAAATTAATTGGATCATCTACAAACTTAGGAACAATGACTCTTATATTCTCAACCAAATCATTTATTTAGATGATGCACATCAGTGGTTCCAGCCCTAATCATTATAGCACCCCGCTGGCACAGGCCTCCAGTCCGAACAACAACCCTCTCCCATCACCCCTGTCTCCTACTGTCAAGCCAATTTTGTTTACAGACGGCTAGCCCTCCCTGGTCCCATGTGATCTAACCTTACAAACCAGTATATCATGCTAAATCCTGTCAAAGACCCTTTTGACGTTAGTGTAGACAATGTATGGTCACCACTTTAACAACAATCAAGTTAGTGAAACCTGACTTTGTCTGCACAAAGCCGTGCTGACTATCTTTCATCAATCCTTGCCTTTTTAAATACATGTGACTCCTGTCTGGCAGAGTCACTCCACAACTTACCCACCACTGATATTGGGCTAATTGGTCTTTAGTTCCATGGTTTTCCATCACAGCCTTTCTTAAATAATGGAACAAAACTATATTCTTGTCATAGTCGTACAGCGTGGAAACTGACTCTTCAGTTGAAACAAACCATAATCTCAAAGTAAACTCGTCCCAGCTGCCTGTTGCTGGCCCATATCCCTCCAAACCATTCCCATTCATGCACTTATCCAAATGTCTTTTAAATGTTGAAAGTGTATCTACATCCACCCCTTCCTCAGGAAGTTCATTCCACGCTCAAACCACCCTCTGCATAACAATTTGCCTCTTATATCCTTTTGTTTGTAACATCTCTGTCCTCTAGCCTTAAAAATGTGTCCCCTCTTCTTGAGACTCCCTCATTCTGGGAAAAGGCAAATGCCATTAACTCTATCTATATCCCTCATCTTTTTCATAAACTTCCAGAAGGTCATCACTCATTCTCCAGGTTCCAGTGAAAAAAAAGACTCAGCCTATCCAAGCCATTTTTCAGAACTCAAGCCTTCCAAACCCAGCAACATCCTGGTAAATCTCTTCTGAACCCCCTGCAGCTTAATAATATCCTCCCTGTAACTGGGCGATCAGAACTGGATGGGGTATTGCAGAACAGGCCTCACCAGTGTCTGTACAATCTCAACATGACGTTCCAAATCCTCCACTCAATGGACTGAGCAATAGTCAAACGTACCAAGAACCGTCTATTCCATCCTGTGATGCAAACTTCAAGAGTTATGTACCTGAACCCGGAGGTCCCTCTGCTCTAAAACACTAACCGAGGCCTGAACATTAATTGTATAAGCTCTACCCTTGTTTGTTTTACCAAATGCATTACCTCGCATTTATTCAGATTGAATCCCAACTGCAGTTTTTCAGCCCATTCACCCATTTCATCAAGATCCCTTTGTAATCTCAAAAACCCTCCTTCACTGTCCATGATTCCAACCTCCAGCCTTCCAGCCAATCACACAGGGTTGTCAATGGTACAAGTACCTTTGCTCGGGGCTCCACAATCTCTTCCCTAGCATTCCACAATGTCCTGTGATACACATAATCAGGTCCTGGGGCCTTCCATACCTTTGTGTTTTAAAATCTCCAGCACCACCTCTTCTATAGCATGCACTGTTTTTAAGTTGTAGAGAAATACAGCATGGAAACAGACCCTTCAGTCCCCAACTCGTCTAGGCTGACCAGAAGACCTAAATAAATCCATCCCAATTAATCAGCATTTGACTCATATACCGCTAAACTCTGACTATTCATATACCCATCCAGATACCTTTTAAATGTTGTCATAGTATCAGTCTCTGTTAATTTCTCCCTCCTCTTGTTCCATACCCACATCACTGTATGCATGAAAAAGCTATCCCTTCTGTCCCTTTTAAACCTTCCTCCTCTAACCTCAAACCTATGCCCTCTCGTTTTCCCAACCCCTGGGAAAAGACCTTGACTGTTTACCCAATCCATGCCCTTCATGTTTATATCAACCTCTGTAGGGTCACCCCTTAGTCTTTGATGCTCCAGGGAAAATAACCCCAGCTTATTCAGCAACAACCCTGGCAACATCTTGTCAATCTTTTCTGAGCGCTTTCCAGTTTCACAACATCATTCCTGTAGCGGGGATACTGGAATTACAGAGAACTCCAATTGTGGTCTAACGTATTACTCTTGTTCCCTGAGTTGCCCAGAATTTTCCAAAGCAAGTTCTTGAGGGCAAAATATGTTTAGGGTCTTAGCCATATTCTACAGTTCCACACATTGATAGCCTCATTGATCTTTAAGGGCCCCTATTTCGTCTCGAGTTACTCTTTTGCTCTTAATATATTTATGCAATCACTTTTGGATTCTCCTTATCCTTCTCTGTCAAAGTTATTTCATGTCCCCTTTCTGCATTCCTGATTTCCGCCAAAAGTATACTCCTACAGCCCCTGTTATCCTCAGGGATTCCCTATATCCAGCTGGCTATACATGACATGTGCCCCCTTTTCCTTGACCAGACCCTCAATAGACAGCCAGTGTTTCTAAATGCTGTCAGCATTGACCTGCACACAAACAGGAACATGCTGGCGCTGATCGCTCAATTTATCTCACTTTTAAAATATTCTCACTTGCCAGATTTCCCTTTCCCTGCAAAAAGACTCCCCAATCACCTTTTGAAAGTTCCTGGCTGATACGACCAAAATTGGGCTGGCCCCACTTTATAACTTGAACTTGTGGACCAGGCCTGTCCTTTTCCATCGCTGTTTTCAAAACTAATAGGACTGTGGTCACTTTAGCAAAATGCGTTCCCACTAACACCTCAGTGCCTTTCCCTACCTTGTTTCCCAAAGGGAGGTCAGGTTTTGCACCTTTCTCCAGTTGGGCCATTTACATACTGTTTGGGAGTTTTCTGGAACGTAATTACGAAATTTCTCTGTTCCTAACATTGAATAGTGGCAATGCCAATCTAGATTTGGAAAGTTTAAAAACCTCTACCATAACAGTCTTATTATTATGATTGATATTTGAGATCTCCCGACATATTTGTTCCGCAGTCTGCCATGGATTATTCAGGGTCAGTACACTCGTATCAAAGTGATGACCAATTCTTATTTCACAGTTCCTCCAACACAGTGGGTGATCCCACAGGAATGTCCTCTCTAAGTATTGCTATAATGTTTCATGCAATCAAAACCCACCACCATGCATCCTTCCTCTCTCGCCACCCCGGCTGCTCTTGAACAAAGGAACAACATTAGCCATCCTCCAGTCATTCGGCACTTCACCTGTGGCCAGCAAAGTATTAAATATATCCACCAGGGCCCCAGCAATCTCCTCCCTTACATCCCATATCAGCCTAGGATACATTTTATTGGGCACTGGGGATTTCTCCAGCTTTATGCCTGTGAAAACATTTAATATCTCCCCTTTATCGATCTTAATATGTTCTGGAGTCTCACCATCCCAACTGAAATCCCTGGCTACAAAGTCTTTCTCCTGTGTGAATACAGATGGGAAGTATTCATTGAAGACCTCACCTACTTCCTCTGGCTCCATGCACGGATTGTCCCTTTGGTTTTTATCAGGCCTCACTCTTTCCCCAGTAATTCTTTTATTCTAACTATACTGATAAAATACCTTGTGGCTTTTCCTTTATAGTATCTGACAAGGATATTTTATGGCCATTGTTTTCCCCTCATTTCTAAAGACCCCCTTTCAGTCCCTAAACTTTTGGATGGCTTCGCCTGGTTTTACTACACTGTATTTTCTTTATCAATCTGACGATATTGCTTAATCAGTATTCGCTGAACTTTCTGCCTTTGCTATTCCCTCGTCAGAAACACACTGGCCCTGAATTCTCACTGTATCACTTTAACATACTCCCACTTTCCAAATATAGACCCAACTGCAGAAAGTCCTCCCAGTCCACGTTTGCCAGATCCTCTCTAATGAGCGTGATACTGATAGGAGACTCAGTTGTGAGGGGGGCAGGCAGGAGATTCTTTGGCTGCAGAAGACATCCCAGGATAGTGTGCTGCCTTCCGGGTACCAGGGTCAAGAATATCTGTGCGGTTAATGAACATTCTGAAGGGGAGGGTTAGTAGCCATTGGTCATTGTGCACATCGGTCCACATGACAGTGGAAGACAATGGGATGGGGTCCTGTGAAATGAGTATCAGGTGTTAGGTGAGAGGTTTAAAAGGATGACCTCTAGGGAAGTGATCTACAGATTATTCCTATAGCCACCTGCCCCGTTGAGGACTGAAATAGAAAGATAGGCCAGATAGATGTGTGGCTGAGGAGATGGGGGATGGGGTAATGTTTGGATCATTAAGATCTCTTCTGGGGTAGAAGTGACCTGTACAAGGGGGAACTGGTTTTACTTAAAACAGAGGGGCACCAAGATCACTGCGAGGGAGATTTGTTAGTGTTACCTGGGGAGGGTTTAAACTAGGTTGGCAGGGACTCTGAGTAAGACAGGTACCATTGCCCAGTCAGGGGAAAAATACGTCAGCCACCGAGAACAAGTTTCCTATTCTGGATATCCTGAGGCACAGTCAAGGGAGGTAAAAGACTACTGGTTTAATGTGCATTTATTTCAACACACGAGGCCTGACTGGTAAGGCAGACGATCTCAGAGCATGGATTGGCTTTGGGGACTAGGATATTATAGCCATAACAGAAACATAGCTGAGAGAAGGGCAGGACTGGCAGCTCACTGTTCCAGGATACAGAAGCTACAGGTCTGACAGAGTGAGTGAGATGGGAGAGTTGCACTTTTGATAAGGGAGGGCAGAACAACAGTGCTTCGAAGGGATACTTTTAAGGGATCATCAAATTAGGTCATATGGTTAGAAGTTAGAAACAAAAAGGGGATGGACTCTGTTGGGACAGTGTTCTAGATTCCCAAAGAGTCAGCGGATAATAGAGGAGCAGATGTGTGTAGAGAGTGCAGGTACCTATAGAAATAATAATGTAGTATTGGTTGGAGATGTTAGCTTCCCCAGGATGGACTGGGTCGCTCACAGAGTAAAAGCCCTGTACGGAGTGCAATTTGTCAAATGTGTCCAAGAAATTTTCCCCAAACCAAGATGTAACTCTAACAAGGCCTAACTCTACTCAGGTGGTAGCAGCACTGGACCTCCCCTCCGAAAACGAGGTCTGGAAAGTGACTGAAGTGTCAGTCAGAGAGCACTCCGGGTCCAGTGACAACAACTGTCTTCATTTTAACATAGTTATGGAAACGGATCAGACATGGCCACAGATGAAACTGGAGCAGGGCTGGGTTTGGGGCCATTAGGCAGGATTGGGTGAATTAAAAATCACAGAACACCAGGTTATACTCCAAAAGGTTTATTTCAAAGCACCAGCTTTCGAAGCACAGGTGATAATCCTAAAAGGTGAAAGGCAGAAACTAAATGTGTTTGATATTACATTCCATGACACTGCTATCCATTTGCTATAAATTCTGTGCCGTACAACTGTGCTCCACAACCACCTGATGAAGCAGTGCTCTGAAACCTAGTGCCTCCAAATAAACCTGTTCGACTGTAAGCTGGTGTTGTGTGATTTTTAACATTGTCCACCCCAGTCCAACACCGGCTCCTCCACATCACGATTACCATCGATTTAGGTGAATCTGTTTGAAGGAAAAGGAATGACTGGCAAACGGGAGGGTTTTAAAAGTGTGATCTCAAGAATCCAGGGCCAGTATATCCCTGTTAGGGTGAAGGGAAAAGCTGGCAGGTTTCGGGATCCCTGTCTGCTGAGGGTTATTGAGGCTCTGTTCAGGAAAAAGAAAACAACATACATTGGGTTTAATCTATCCATATCTTTTTTCCAGTCCGAAAGACACGATCAATCTGGTGAGACCCTGCAATCCTCTCAGGTCCTTGCTGCAGTCAGGATCTGTAGAACTCACTTCAATGCCTGTTACTCTCCTGATCCAGTTACGATAAGACTCACTATCTGTGTAACATCCTCCCGTGGCTATCTCCCACCCTGTCAATGCAAGCTCCTCCAGTCTCTCCATCCATCTACTCATCTGCATAACCTTCTCCAGCTCTTACACCTCTATCTGTGTAAATGCCACCATCCCCTACAAACCTTCCCACTTTGACTAAACTGCAAGAGGTTTAAACTTCATTATCTGTGAAACTGTCTCCAACCATCCCATCCTACCAACATCCTTGTGCCTGTAAACTGCTTCATCCCTCCCAACCTCCCCATCTCCATGACCTCCTGCAGGCCCTATAGCACTGTAACTTCTTGTGGCTTTATTGTCCTCCCTCCCTGTGAAACCACCTCCAGTCCCCATACCCTCCCAGTCTGGGTCACCTGCTCCAGATCAGACCATCACTGTCTCTGTTACCCTCGACAATCCTAGCAACCCTTACTATTTGTGTGTCTTTATTCAGATCCCATCTCTCCAGTTTTCGGAAACCTCTTTGTGCCATTGTGAGTCTCCTTATTTACAACGTAGAACAGTACAGTACAACACATGCCCTTCGGCCTTAATTTTGTGATGACATTTTATCCTGCAGACCCTACATTTTACTATTATCCATTTGCCTGTCTAAGAATTGCTTAAATGTCCCTAATGTATCGGACGCTGCTACCACTGTTGGCAGTGCATTCCACTCAAAAGCGACACGATGTGTAAAGAACCCACCTCTGACACTGCCTATAAAACTTCGTCTGATCACCTTCAATTTATGCCACCTCGTCATTTCCAGTTTTGCAATGGGAAAAGTATCTGGTTATCCTCTCTATCTAAGCCTCTCATCATCTCGTTCATCTCTATCAAGTCACCTCTCCTCCTTTTTCATTCCAAGGAGAATAGCCCTAACTCCCTCAAACTTTCGACATAAGATCTCCCCTCCAGTCCAGGCAGTATCCTGATAAATCTCCTCTGCACCTCTCTAAAGCTTCCACATCTTTCTGATAATGAGGCAACAAAAATTGAATGCAATATACCAAGTGTTGTCTATCCAGGGCTCGATAAAGCTGCAGCATACCAACCTACAACCGCCCTCAGACTGAACTTCACAACACCCGATATACATCCCAAGCCTGAAACATAACGCCATCCATACACTGACCCCAACCGAACCCTCACCGCCACCCAATTCAGTCCAAAACTGACTGTCACTGCCGTCCACACGTCGACCCCAGTCTGACACTCATTGCCGACTACACACCGCCCCCAGGCTGATCCTCATCACCGTCCAACACGGCCCCCAGCCTGACCATCACCGCCACCCACACACCACCCCCAACCTAACACTCACCACAGTCCAAACACCGCCCCCAGCCAGGCCCTCACCATCGCTCCCTGCTTGACCCATACCGCTAGCCACATACCTCCCCCAGCCTGGCCCTCACAGCCACCCACACACCATCCGCACACCGCCCCCCGCCTCACCCCCACAGCTGTCCACACACTGCCCCCAGCCTGACCTTCACTGTCGTCCATATGCCGCCCCCAGCCTGACCCTCACCGCCATTAACACACCACCCCCAGCCTCTCCCTCACCATTGTGCACGGGCGCCCCCCGTCCTGACCCTCACTGTTGTCCACGCACCACGCCCAACCTGACCCTCACCAACGTGCATGCACCGCCCCCGGCCTGACCCTCACCGACGTCCACTCACCATCCCCAGTCTGAACCTTACCAACGTTCACACACCACCTCCAGCCTGACACACACCGCCATCCACACACCATTCCCAGCCTGACCCTCACCACTGTCCTCACACCGTCACCAATCTGAGGCTCACTGCTGTCCACCCACCACCCCCAGCCTGTCTCTCACTGCCGTCCACACACCACCCTCAGCCTGAACTTCTCCGCACCCCACAGACCGGCCCCAGCCTGAAAAATAACGCGCTCCATACACTGGCCCTAGACTGACCCTCACTGCTGTCCAATAGCATCCCAACCTGACCCTCACCGCCATCCACACACCGCACCCCGTCTGACGCTCACCACCGCCCACACACTGCCCCCAACCTGACCCTCACCGCCGTACATACAACGCCCCAGCCTGACCCTCACCGCCGTACATACACCGCCCAACCTGTCTGTCACTGTTGTCCACACACTGCTCCCAGCCTGACATTCACCGCTGCCCTTAAACGCCCCCAGGCTGACCCTCACCGCCATCCAACACAGCCCCCAGCCTGATCCTCAACGTCGTTTGCACACTGCCCCAGCCTGATCCTCACCGCCATCCACACACAGCCCACTGACAAACTGCCCCCAACCTGATGCTCACCAACATCCACACACCGCCCCCCGCCAGACTCTCACCCCCGCCCCCAGCCTGACCCGCACCGTCGGCCACACACCTCGCGCAGCCTGTCCCTCACTGCCTCTCACACACTGGCCAAAGACTGACCCTCACCTCTGTCCACTCACCGGCCACAGCCTGACCCTCTGCCCACCCACATACCGCCCAAGCCTGACCTTTACTGCCATCCAGACACCACCCTCAGCATGAAACTCACCGCACCCACATACCGTCCCCAGCCTAAAACTTAATGCTGCCCATACACTGCCCTCTGCCTGACACTCACCACCGTGCAATACCATCCCAAACTGACCCTCACTGCCATCCCCACACCACCCCAAGCCTGACACTCACCGCCATCCACACACCAGCCTCAACCTGAACTATACCACCGTGCACACACCACCCCCTTTTCTGACACCCAACACCATTCAACACCACCCCCAGCCTGTCCTGCACGGCCGTCCACACACTGCCCCCAGCCAGTCTCGCAACACCATTCAACAACGCCCCCCCAGCCTGACACTCAATGCCGTCTACAAACCGCCACCTGCCTGACCCTCACGGCTGCCCACACACCGCCCCCAACCTGACCCTCACCACTATCCACAAACCGTCCCATCCAAAGCCTCACTGCTGTCCACACACCGCAATCAGCCTGACCCTCACCGCCATCTAACACCATCCACAGCCTGACCCTCACTGTCGTCCACACACTGTCCCCAGCCTGACCCTCACCATAGTCCACACATCGCCCCAACCTTACACCGTTACCCACACACCGCCCCCAGCCTGACACTCACCACCGTCCACACAGCGCCCACAGCTTGACCCTCACCGCACACCACATACCATCCCAGACTGACCCTCACCGCTGCCCATCACCGCCACCAGCCTGATTCTCAACAGTGTCTACACACCACCCCCAGCCTGAACTTCACTGCCGCCCACACACAGCCGCTAACCTGAAACTCACCGCCGTCCAGCACCGATCCAAGTCTGATCTTCACTGCCGTCCACACACTGTCCTCAGCCTGAAACATAATGCCGTCCACACACCACCCCCAGCCTGGCAGTCACCGCCACCCATACACCACCCCGAGGCTGATCTTCACTGCCATCCAACACAGCCCCCTGCCTGATCCTCAACGTCGGCTGCACATTGCCCCCAGCCTGACCCTCACCACCGTCCACAAACTGTCCGAAGCCTGACCCTCACCGCCACACACACACGGCCCTCAACCTGACACACACCACCGACCACACACCACCCCCAGCCTGACCCACACCACCAGCCACACACTCCCCTAGGCTGCCACTCAATGCCATCCAACACCACCCCAGCCTGACCCTCACTGCAGCCCACACACCACCCCCAAACTGACCCTTACCGCCGTCCACACACCATCCCCAGCCTGACCCTCACTGCCATCCACACAACGCCCCAAACCTGACTCTCACCGCTGTCCAGCACCGTTCCATGCCTGAACCTCACCACCGTCCACACACCACTCCCAGCCTGACACTCACCGCTGAGTACGGCCCCAGCTTGACCCTCACTGTTTTCCACACACCACACCCAGCCTGTCCGACATTGCCCCAGCCTGACCCTCACTGCTGTCCACAGACCACCCCCTGTCTGATCCTCACTAATGCCCACACGCCGCCCCAAACCTGATCCCGCTGACGTGTAACACCGACCCCTACCTGACCCTCACCACTGCCCACAACCGGCCCCCAGCCTGACACACACCACCGCCCACATTCTGCCCCCAGCCTGACCCTCACTGCCGCCCACACACCGCCCACAGCCTGACCGTCACTGCCACCTACATACCACCCCCAGCCTGACCCTCACTGCCATTCACACAGCCCCTAGCATGAGCCTCAACGCCATGCACACACCGCCCCCATCATGACCCTCGCTGGTGACCACACACTGACCACAACCTGACCCTCACCGCCGTCCACTCACCGCCCTCAGCCTGACCCTCACCGCACCCCACATACGGTCCCCAGCCTGAAACTGAACACCATCTACACACCGCCCTCAGACTGATTCTCGATGTCCCCCACTCCTCCATCACCCTGACCCTAACTGTCCCCGCACACCTCACGCAGCCTGACCCTCATTGTCCCCACACACCACCCCCAGCCTGACCCTCACTATCCGCCAACACCGCCCCCAGCCTGACTCTCAACGCCATCCAACATAAACCCTTTAGCCAGACCTTCACTGCCGCCCACACACTGCCCCCTGCGTGATCCACACCACCGGCTGCACATTTTCCTCAGTCTGACACTCACCACTGCCCACATACGGCCCCAGCCTGAACCTCACCACCGCGCACACACCGTCCCAGCCTGACACACACCGGCGGCCACACACCTCCCCCAGTCTGACAATCACTGCCGGCCACACACTGCCCCCAGCCTGACCCACACCACCACCCATACACCTCCCCCAGCCTGACCCTCACCGCTGCCCACACACCGCCCCCAGCCTAACCCTAACAGCCGTCCAACACCATCTCATGCCTGACCCTCACTGCCATCTACACACTGTCCCCAGTCAGACCCTCACCACCGCCCACCACCGCCCCGAGCCTGATTCTCACTGCCGTCCAACACTGCCCCCAGTCTGACCCACAGCGCCATCCACAAATTGCACCCAGCCTGACCCACACTGTCCCCAGCCTGAACCTCACCACCGTCCACACACTGCCCCCAGTCTGACCCTCACTGCCATCGAACACCGCCCCAGCCTGTCCCCTCACCGACCACACACAGCTCCCAGCCTGAACCTCACCGCTGTCCACACATCGCCCCAATCTGAGCCTCATGCCGTCCACACAGCCCCAAGCCTAACCCTCACCGCTGCCCACACACCGCCCCCAGCCTGGCCCTCACCGATGTCCACACACAGCCCCAGCCAGACCCTCACTGCCATCCACACACCGCCCCCAGCCTGACCATCGCCGCTGCACACACTTCGCCTAGCCTGACCCTCACTGCCATCAACACTCTGCCACCAGCCTGACCCTCACCGCCGTCCACACATTCGCCCACAACCTGACCCTCACCGCCATCCACACACTGCCCCAAGCCTGACCCTCACCGCCGTCCACATACTGCCCCAACCTCACCTTCACCGTCTTCCACACACCCCTCCCAGCCTTCCACATTCAACACCGCTCCCCACACCCACACCCTGTTGACACGCGTGCCCGCTCCTCCCACCGAACATGGCTCCCCACTCCCCCAACTCCGTCCAACACCGACCTCTCCCCCAACCCGGTCCATCACTGCCCCCTTCCCAACCCCGTCCAACGCCACCCTCATCCCCAACCCCAACCCTATCCATCACCGCCCCCTTCCCAACACTGTACAACACCGTCCCGCAACCCTGTCCAACGCCACCCTCTCCCCAACCCTGTCCAACACCGCCCCCATCACCGCCGTCCAACACCGACGCTCCCTGAACCCCGGCCAATCCTGCCCCCTGCCCAACCCCGTCCAACACCGCCCCCTCCGCCAGCCCCGTCCAACACCGCCCCTCCCCAACCATGTCCAATACAGCCTCCTCCCCAACCCCGTTCAACAAAAAACCCCTCCCCATCCCGTTCAACACAGACCCCTCCCCAGCCCTGTCCAACACCGCCCCTCCAACCCAGCCTCCCCTCGCCCTCCTCTCTCTCTCACCCCCTCTGTCTCGCCACTCTCTCTCTTGCTCCCTCTCTCTCTCGCCCCCTCTCTGTCTCGCCCCCCCTCTCGCCCCCTCGATCCCTCTACCCCTCACACTCTCGCACGCCTCCCTCTCTTGCCCCCCCCCCTCACTCTGTCGGCTCCCCGCTCTCTTCGCCCCCGGCTCTCAGCTTCCAGCCTGATCCTCACTTCCGCCCATACACCGCCCCCAGACTGACACTCACCACCGTCTATACACCCCCCAGACTGACCCTCCCCGCGATCCACACACCGTTCCCAGCCTGATCCTCACCACCGTCCACCCACCACCCACCATCCTGACCCTCACTGCATCCACACACTGACCCAGCCTGACCCTCACAGCCGTCCACACACTGCCCTCATCCACAACTTCACCGCCTTCCACACACCCCTGCAAGCCTACCACATTCAACACCGCTCTCCACAACCACACCCTGTTGGCACCCGTGCCCGGCCCTTCCACCGAACATGGCTCCCCACTCCCCCAACCCAATCCAACACCGACCTCTCCCCCAACCCCGTCCATCACTGTCTCCACCCCAACCCCATCCAACACCGCCCCCTCCCCAACCCGTCCAACACAGCCCCCTCCCCAGGCCCGTCCAACACCACCCCCAACCCATCCTCTCATCGCCTCGTCTCCGTCTCGCCCCCTCTCTGTCTCGTACCCTCTCTCTCTCTCTCGCACCCTCTCTCCCTCTATTCCTCACTCTCTTGCCCCCTCACTCTCTCGCCCCCGCTCTCTCTAGCCTCCCCACTCTCTCTCGCCCCCCCTCACTTTCTGGCCCCACCGCTCTCTCTCGCCCTCCCACTGTCTCGCCCTTCTGCTCTCTCGAGCCCTCCTGCTCTCTGTCGCCCTCCCGCTCTCTCTCGCCCCCCGCTATCTTTCGCTGCCTTGTTCCCCCGCACTCTCTTACCCCCTCTCTATCCCTCGTCCCTCTCTCTCACCCCCTCACCCTTTCTCTTGCCCACTCTCGCTCTGTCGCTCTCTTCCCACCATCTCGCCCCTATGAATGTCTCTCTGGACACTGCCGCCCTTTGCAAACACTCTCTCACGTCACTGTCGCCTCATCTCCCTCTCTCTCCTCCCTCTCTCGTTCTTGCCCCCTGTCTTTCCCTATCTTGCAGGCATCTTCCGTCCTCTCTTGCCCCCTCTCTCGTTCTCTCTCTCGGCCCCATCCCTCTCTCCTCTCTTTCTCTCGCTCAGCCTCTCTCTCTCTACTGCTCGCCCTCTGTCTCTCTTTATCTCTACTTGTCTGTCTCTCTCGCTTACTCCCTCTCTCACCTCCTCTCTCTCGCCCCACTCTTTCTCTCCCTCGCTCTCATCCTCTGTCTCTCCCACCGCCCCCTTCGTCCCCACCTCTCTCTCTCGTTAACCCTCTCACGCACCCTTTTCTACTTCTCACCCTTCCTCTCTCTTTCCATCTCTCCATCTCTCTCTCCTACTCGCACTGTCTCTCTCTCACTGTCTCTCTCACACACGCGCTCTCTATCTATCTCTCTCTCTCTATCTTGCTCTCGCCGACTCTCTTCCCTCCCCTTATTCTCTCTCTCTCGTTTCTTTTTTCCGTCCCTCCCTCACTCTCTGTCTCTCTCTCTCTCTCTCTTTCTGTCTCGCCCTCTCTTGCCCCTGCGCTCTCGCTGTCACCCTCTCTCTCCCGCACCCTCTCTCCCGCCCCCTTTCTCTCTCGCCTCCTCTCTATCAAATCCTTCTTCTCTCTCTCGTCTCTCTCAATATCAGTCTCTCTCTCTCACCCTTGTGCTCTTTCTCCGCCCATCACACTGTCTCGATCACCTTCACTCTCTTTCTTGCCCTCACTCTCTTTCTTGCCTTCGCTCTCTCTCTTCCCCCGCTTCCCACCTTTCGCTCTCTCATTCCCTTTCTCTCTCCCTCGCCCCCTCTGTTTCGACCCGTCTCTCTCATCCCCTCTATCTGTCTTTTGCTCCCCTCTCTCTCTCGAACCCTGTTTCTCTCTCTCTTGCTCCCTCTCCCTCTCGTCCCTCCTCAATCTCTCTTTCTCACTCTCTTACCGCCTCCCTCTCCAGCTCCATCTTTCTCCGACCCCTCTCTCCTTGCCCCTCCTTCTCTCTCTCTTGCCCTCCTCTCTCTCACTCCCTCTCTCTCATCTCGATATCTCTCTCGTCCCATCTTTTTCTCTCTCTCTCTAACCTTATCATTCTCTCTCACACTCTAAGTCCCTTGCCAACACACACTCTCTCTCTCTCTCTCTCTCTCTCTCTCTCTCTCTCTCTGGTCTCCTCTATCACTCTCTTGCCCCTTTATTCTCTTTCTCTTCCCTCCTCATTCTCTCTCACTCTTCCCTCTCTCCCTCTCTGTCTCGAAGACTTGCCTCATTTCTCTCTCGCCCCCTCCCTCGCACCTCTCCGTCTCACTTTCTGTCTCTCATTATCTCCTCCCGGTCTGTATCTCTCTCCCTCGCACACCCTATATCTCTCCCTTGTTCCCCCTCTCTCTCTCCGCTCCCTCTCTCTCTCCATCTTCTCTATCTCCTATTCTCTCCCTCTGTGTCTCTCTCTCCCGACCTCCCTCCGTTTCTGTCTGATTGAATCTCTCTCTCCCTCCCTCTCTGACACACGCCGTCTCCCTGATCCTTCCCTCTCACTCTGACCCAGAGACTGGTGGTGAGGCTGCGTATGGTGTGTGGGGGTGGGTGTGAGAGGATAGAGATGTGGGAGATAGTAGGAGGAGGGGAAATTGAGGTAGAGATGGAATTGCGGGGGGAGGGAGAGACGGCAGGATGAGGGGTACAAGGAAGAGTGGAGGCAGGTGGAAAACGGGGGTTGGGGGTGCGTGAGGTAGAGAGGGGGAGGGAAAGGGAGTGGTGGTGTGAAAGAGTGAGTGTGCCGAAAGAGAGAGAGGGGGGATCGAGGTGATGAAAAAGAGTAGGAGAGAGGAAATGGGGAGGCCAGGCTGCAGTGGGGAGACAGAGGGAGTTAAACTCAGCTCCTGAGTGCGGTGTCCTCCCATCCCCTGAGGACCAGGACTTGGGCTTGAGTCTGTTTGTCTCCAGCTCAGCTTCTCCAACACAACAACGCACAACAACATCGGTCACTCTGCTGCTCGGCACGCTTTAATCAACATTATCCATCACTTCCATTTGTAAACAAAAATAGTCAGTGGGATGGTGCCTTTTGTCACTGGCCCCTGAGTTATGACAAACATTGAAATGTTTCCCTGTAACCCCCGTGTGGGATAAGGATGGACAAAGCAGCGCTACCCTCAGTCTGTTACCATAGCGACAGGCTGCTCCATCGCTGAAACACTGAACTGAAATGAGAAAATCCCGGATGGTGTGATTAATGAGGGAATTTGATTGATGGATGGATTTGGGTGAAGGGATATTTCAGCACATTCTGCAGGTGCTGCCTGAACTTGGTCTGGGTCACGGCATAAATCGCAGTGTTTGTGCAGCAACTGAGGAGCTGCAGCATGAAGCCCAATTCCCGCACAAAGCCATGGAGAAACACAGGCGTATACACAACATACAACATCCGTCTCCATATAGAATACAGCATTAACGTTGACCATAACAGGATTAAATTGGCCGAGATCACAAATAGTAAAATGATGGATTTTTTTCGTTTTCTCATTTCTGTGTCAGACTGAGCGTCCCCATTGGGTGTGAGCGCGGAGTCTCCTGCGGGCTCTGCTGGTCAATACAATGTGTCTGACGGTGAGAACATTGAGCAGCAGAATCAGGAGAAATGGGACACACGGGGTTAGAATGTGGTGGAGGAACTCGATTGTGACCCAGACAATGGAGGATTGAACAGCGGCTGTTACATCACAAAACCAGGGGGTGTTCCACAGCCAATACCGAGCCGTGAACATAAAATACCAGGAAATGTTCTTTAAACAGCTCAGCACAGTCACTGCTCCCAGAACCACAGCCGCCGTTTTCTCACTGCAATATTTACTTTTCAGCTTCTGACAACAAATAGCCACAAACCGATCAAAGGTGAAAGTGACGGTGAACCAGACAGAGCAGTCAGTGGCTGCATAAAGCAGGACGGCGTGGATATTACACACAGGGACGGAGTCCCTCAGGAAATAAAACTGTTTCCCATAAACAATGGGAATGTGTCTCAGGATCAGGTCGAGGATAATGACCAGAAGATCCGCCACTGCCATGGCCCCCAGGTAACGTCTGACACATGGAGACAATCCACAATCTTTATTAAGCAGGACGTAGATGGTCACTACGTTAACTGTGAGGAAGGAAAACAAACCCGTTATCCATCAGCCTGGAGGCAAAGGGACCCGTTTGATCGGGGACCCAGTGAGATTTTCAAATGTGTCCCTGTATTCAGGGATTTATTAAAATAATTGGAGCTGGAATAACAAATGGGAAGGTCGGAATTACTGACAAAAATGTGATATAAACCACAAGAAACCCTCCCTCTCCATACGCACAGAGACACATCCATAAGGACAGATGGTTTCTAGAACATTTCCACACACTCGATCACTCGAGAGCAGACACAGGTCACTCCTTCCCAGTTCCTAATACGGAGGGTGGAAACATTGTTGTCCTGAAGAATTCTCTCCCAGTTTCCTGAAGACAAACAGAGTTTGGGAATCTCTGTATTTTGGTCTAAATTGTGGTCTTCACTCCTTTAACTGCCTGCGGGGACTTCGGAACAGTGTCTCCTCCCTGGAACGGGATCTTTTCCCTCGGGATCTTATCGTTTGTTCAAGTCACTGACGTCCGGCCGTTCACAAACAATGTCAGAGACAGAATGTTCCGGGGAATGTCAGTTATAGAATGTTTGGGACAGAACGTTCTGGGGAATGTCAGTTATAGAATGTCAGGGACAGAACGTTCCGGGGAATGTCAGTTATAGAATGTCGGGGACAGAACTTTCCGGGGAGGGTCAGTTATAGAATTTCAGGGACAGAACGTTACGGGGAGTGGCAGTTATAGAATGTTTGGGAGAGAACACTCCTGGGAATGTCACTTACAGAATTTTGGGGACAGAACGTTCCGGGGAATGTCAGTTTTAGAATGTCAAGGACAGAACTTTCCGGGGAATGTCAGTTATAGAATGTCAGGGACAGAACGTTCCGGGGAATGGCAGTTATGAAATGTTGGGGACAGAACGGTCCGGGGAACTCCTTGACTTGTCCATCACCTTTTCCTCCTAATCACTCCACCCTCCTTTCTGAACTATCACCTCTCACCCACCCCTATCTACCGATCACATTCCCAGCTCCCCTCTCCCCAGCCTCGGCCCCAGCCCCAGCGCTAGCTCCTCCCATTTATTTCTCAGCCCCCATGGCCACAAGCCTCATTCCTGATTGCGGGATTATGCCCGAAACCTTCATTCCCTTGCTCCTCAGATGCTGACAGACCTGCTGTGCTTTTCCAGCACCACCTTCCCAGTCAGAAACAGTCTGACACAATCATACTCATGGGATCAGACCTGATGGGTCTTGTTTCATGAAGCCCCATAATCATCCCTGGGTATATCCTGTCCCACCAGCAGGACAGACTCACCAGCGGTGGGCACTCCCTAGAATGGAGTCAGGGAAGGCGATACCCTGCAATTCCCCAACATTGATTCCAAAACCTGGGAAATCTCATGGTAAAAGGTCACAGATGGCCAAGGAAATCGCCTGATGATGCACATCCCGGCCCCTCACCTGTCCCTCCGGTGGTGGCTCATTTCCCCTCGATGTTGAATCAAATCAGAGGAGGCACTGAGGGTGATAAGGGCACAGACCGTCCTCTGGGGGTGGGACTCAATGTCCATCACCAAGAGTGTCCCCACAGGCTCCCCACTGACTGAGAAGGGAGAGGCCTCACATACACAGCAGCCAGACTGGGAGAAGTGATGGGGGAACCAACAAGAGGGAAACATTCTCACCAAACCCCTTGTCCCAGAGAGATCTGTCCCTAACAGTACCTGTCGGAACAGCCAGCACACAGTACACGTAGAGGTACAGTCTCAGGCTCATATTGAAGACCCCGCTCACTGTGTTATGTGGCACTTCCTCCTGTATAGTAGGACATACTTATGAAGGACCAAGCACATGGAGGTGGCCATTCATGAGGCACTGTGGGCTACCAACAGCTGCAGCCTTCCCTCCATTGTAAAGTTCAGAAGTGGGTTGTTCACTGATGGTTCCAAAACGTGCTGCACCATTCCCAACTACACCTGTACTGAAGCAGGCTATTCAGGCCATCAAGAGTTTAATCCACGACAGCATCCACCTGGTCCGTTGATCGATTTCTGTCGACGGGCTGGTCTGCCGAGCGCCTTCCTGTCTCTCGACCAGGAGAAGGCGTTCGACAGGGTCAATGACGAGTACCTGCTCGGCACTCTGCGGGCATTCGGGTTCGGGACGCGGTTCGTCGCCCGGATCCGACTTTTGTACACCGCCGCAGAGTATCTGGTTAAAGTTAACGGGTCCCTGACGGCCAGGTGTATTCCCTGTGCATGGAGCCTTTCCTGCGCCTCTTGCGGAGGAGGTTGTCTGGGCTGGTTCTGCTCGGCGCGGGCACGGGGGTGGTCCTCTCGGCCTACGCCGACGACGTGCTCCTCACTTTCACCGACCAGCTGATCTGGGGAGGATGCGCGAGTGCCAGGCCATGTACTCGGCGGCTTCTTCCGCCAGGATCAACTGGGCCAAATGTTCCGGACTACTGGTCGGTCCGTGGCGGGTGGACTCTCTGCCAGAGGAGTTACGGGGTTTCAGCTGGAGTACCACCCATCTCCTCTACCTGGGGGTCTACCTCAGCCCGGCTGAGGAATCCTGGCCGGCCAACTGGCAGGAGCTGGAGGCCAAAGTCTCGGCTCGCCTAGGCCGCTGGACAGGACTGCTCCGAGTGCTATCTTACAGGAGACGAGTGTTGGTCATAAACCAACTGGTGGCCGCCATGCTGTGGTACCGGCCGGTCACTTTGGTCCCTCCTCCTGGCTTTGTCGCTGACATCCAGAGAACGTTGGTCGATCTCTTCTGGGACAAAAAGATGCACTGGGTCGCCGCGCAGGTTCTGAGTCTCCCTATTGAGGAGGGCGGTCAGTCGCTGGTGTGCGTCCGCACCCAGGTCGTGACGTTCCGCCTTCAGACCTTGCAGCGATACCTTTACGTCGAGCCTCCTCCTAGGTGGTGCGCCCTGGCGACGTATTTTTTCTGCCAGGTGCGTAACGCCAACTACGACACGCAGCTCTTGTTCGTCGACCGTGACGGTTTGGAGGTCGCCCTCAAGATGCTGCCTGTCTTTTACCAGCACCTGATCACTGTTTGGAACATGGTCTAATCGCGTCGCGCCTACCCTCCGGCTGGAGTAGCGGCTGTCGTCAGGGAGCCGTTACTCAGGAATCTGCACCTCCGTACTCGCGGGTTCGAGTGGCTGTCGGAGGGGAGGGCCGTGGCGGCGAGGGCGACCAGGGTCGGGGACGTGCTGGGTGCCGGGGGCCTGGGCTGGACGCTGCCGCAGGACATAGCGAGCAGGGCAGCGGTAGACGTCCGGTACGTGGCCACCGCCATCCGACGCCTTAAAACGGCGGTGCTCGGACCCGACGTAGTGCACCAGTTGGAGGATACTCAGGTGTGCGGTGGGATCCCGTCCGCGCTCACCCCAGCCCGGACAGAATTTCACATTGCCCCCAAGGTCCCATACTTCCCGCGGGAGCCTGTGCCCCACAACCTGAGCCGTCTCCGAAAATTTAATTTTGTTTCTTTTAAGGATATTAAAAGGAAGGCCCTGTATAGACTGCTGCTGCACACCGTCCACCATTTCTCCCTCATCCACCGTCCGGACACGCCTTGGCGTGCCCATTTGCCACCGGGCGATGGAGATCCCCAATGGAGGGCTCTCTATGCGGGAGTCCTCCCCCTTTCTCTCGGGGATCTGGGGTGGAGGGTGCTGCACGCAGCAGTCCCCTGCAACCGCAGATTGCGGTGGTTCACGGACTCCCAGCCCAACTGCTTGTTCTGTGGCGCCGTGGAGTCCGTGGACCATGTATATATTGGGTGTGGTCGTTTGCACTCCCTTTTGGATTTTCTTAAAAACCTTCTCCTCTGCTTTTGGCTGCACTTCAGTCCCACGCTCCTGATCTTCGGGCACCCGGTACGGAGGAGGGAGGGCAGGTCCGAAGACCTCCTCGTGGGTCTGCTCCTGGGCCTGGCCAAACTGGCTATCAACCGGTCCAGGCAGCGGGCCGTGGAGGGGGTCTTTAGGGCCGACTGCCTGCCCCTCTTCCGGGGTTACGTTAGGGCCCGGGTGTCCTTGGAGAAGGAGCACGCGGTGTCCACCAACACCCTGGAGTCGTTCAGGGAGAGGTGGGCGCCGCAGGGAGTGGAGTGCATCATTTCTCCCTCCAACTCTACTTTGATTTAGTCCCTACCCTCCCCTTCACTGTTTTGATCACACAGCATTGCCCTGTGGTTTGAAGGGCAGTGCTTGTCACTGGCCACTCGGGTGTTTTTCCTATCTTCCTGGTGGTGGAAATTGAATAAAGATTCGTGCACTTTGTGTCTTTTCACTGTGTCTCACACCTGCACACACACACCATGGGTGCTGGGGAAAAATAAGCACTACCGCAGTTAGGCGGTAGTGTGGGAGGTAATAAAAACAGAAAGAGGAGTGTCAGGGCCCTGCTTGTCACTGGCCACTCGGGTGTTTTTCCTATCTTCCTGGTGGTGGCAATTGAATAAAGATTCGTACACTTTGTGTCCTTCACTGTGTCTCACACCTGCACACACACACACCATGGGTGCTGGGGAAAAAATAAGCACTACCGCAGTTAGGCAGTAGTGTGGGGGGTAAAAAAAATGGAAAAAAAACACTGCCATTTCTGCTCCGTCTTCTTCCCTGCTCATATCCCCTTCCTGATTCCAGGTTTTCCCTCTCAAATTACAGAGTACATTCTCTCACATTATGGTCCCTACCTATTTCACCTGGAACTCATTGATCAAGCTTACCTACTCTGCAGTAGCCTCAAGCTGTGTTTTGTGATGCCACTTTGCTCTGGTCTCAGTGTGGCTCGGCCTGACCATTCTGAAAAGTTTCCTTCTTGGCGTAAACCTGAATGAAAACACCTCTCCCCTTTGCACTGAATTCACACTGTGATCCAAATTTTAAAAAGTATACTCAGCCTTCATCTCACTCTGCTAAAGTTCGACGCTGACCGTGTGGTACAAGAATTCCCCTTCTTATATGGTTCATGCCAGAGATGCGCTTTCACTGGAGAGATCATCACACGATTTGGACAAAGTAATTCACGTGTTTGACCTCTTATTGGTAATCGTAACAGCTTCCTCCTGCCTTAACATGGAGTATTGTAACATGGAGAAAAACAACTCACAAAATGAAGCTTGGGCTGAGTGTTACTTACCTGTCATTTGAATACTGTTTCAAATTTGCAGTGCTAAACTTTAAATGCTTGTTTGTAAAATTAGTGTCAGATAGCGTGTAGGAGGTTGAGGGATGACATTGTAGAAGTTTATATAATCCTGAGATGTATGAATAGAGTGACCAGCCAAGGTCTTTCCCACGGGATGGGGGAGTTCAACCAGAGAAGGCACAAGTTTAAGGTGCTGGAAGAGCACAGCAGTTCAGGCAGCATCAGAGGAGCAGTAAAATCGACGTTTCGGGACTGGTGAAGGGATTTTGCCCGAAAGGTCGATTTTACTTCTCCTCTGAGGTTGCCTGAAATGCTGTGCTCTTCCAGCACCACTAATCCAGAATCTGGTTTCCAGCATCTGCAGTCATTGTTTTTACCTACAGGTTTAAGGTTAAAGAGGGAAGATTTGAAATGGACGAAGGATCAATGTTTTCACACAGAGGGTGATGTGTGTATGTGGAATAAGTTGTCAGAGGAAGAGTGGGAGATGCAAGTACGGCTCCAACATTTAAAACACATTAGGCCAAACATATGAATGGGAAAGGCTTAGAGGCATATGGACAAAATGCAATCAGATGGGCCTAGTTTAGTTTGGAAAACCTGCTCAGCATGGATAAGCTGGACCAAAGGGTCTGTTTGTGCACAATATGACTGTATGAATCTAGAAAGCGAGGAACAGGGAAGAATAGACATGATGTAGTCATTTGGCAAGAAATACCAAAAAACAAGCAGCACGAACTTTTCCGAGCATATAAAAAAAGTTTAAGATAAGTGTGTGACCTTAGGTGAAATTAAGTCAGGAAAGTATATCGAGGATAATTGGAGGGTGTGACTGAAGAATTGGCTACAGGGAGCAGACAGATAATTTACACCCATGTTTTATATCTTTCCTTACAAGGGAAGGCACAGTAAGTATTTCAATGATGTAAATAAAATGGTAATAGCAGGGAAGTTCTTGAACCGTCTCTAACAAAAGGAACTAGGATTTTTCTAACAGATAAGAGTAAGAGTAGACAGGTCAGCAGTAATTCACAGCTGGTTTTAAAATAAGTGTTCACAGTCTTGGGGTCATTGCGCCCTCTCTATCAGATGTTAGCTCTGCTGTTTGTTAATGTAAGCAGTAAGTGCGGCAGCTTGAATGGATTGTCATCAGGTTCAGGTGCACATGGTTCCGACCGTGGCATGTTCACCCACACTCATCACTGAACCGGAGACCAGCTTCATGGTAATGGTAGACTGAGACATTGTATGGTGGTTGAATATAATTCTGCTGCTGCTACTGCTACTACAGCTGCTATGATTTGCAGCATCACATGAATGCCCAGTTTGAGCTGCAATATCTGCAATATAATTCTGCTGCCTGTCCTCAATTTGCACGGGGACCAGGTCAACCCTCTACCCTGTACACAGTGCCCTATCTTGATTTCTGATGTGGGAACGCTTCCTTTTTTTAAAAGTTCTCACGATGTTAGAGTATCTTCATGATGCCATGCCTCCAATTTCTATCATTCCTCAAAAATATTTAAGGTTTTCACCTGAATCTTTTCCTCTCCACTAATGCCATCTTCTGTTTAAAGCAAACGTGTTTCCCGCTATTTCTTTCCATGAGCATGATAAAAAGTTCTGTCGTGTCGGTGATGACAGCCTTATGTCGTTTCAGAACTAATGAATTTGTATACCTTGCGTTATCATGCATTTCCCGGTGTATAGCTCTCCATGTTGGACAGGGCGTGTGAGCAGCTTTGACACACGTTTGAAACTTATTCAAAAACAGAAATTGCTGAAGACACTGACAAGTCTGGCAGCATCTGTGTAGTGAAAGCAGATTTAATATTTCGGGTTCTGTGACTGTTCCTCAAAGCATCCAGTAAGTCCAATAATTTTTGTTTTTGTTTCAGATTTCCTGTATCCAATGATCTTTGCTATATTGAAAATGTGTTCTGTAACTTTGCATTTTTGAATGAACTCAGTTGTTCTGGAAACATCCGCAGAGACAGACAAACAATCCAGTGTAAATCTTCTTCAGAAGTGTAAAGGATTGGAAAGTGAGAATTTTAGTATCTTGGCAGAGGTGGGAAAAAGTGTTTGGAGGCCCAGTGAGAAAGGCAAATGGGCTTTAAATTGTGGTGAAATAGAAACAGATATATAATGGGTGTAAATTAATGTGTAAATATTAGAAATTGATTTTCTCTGTTGAATGTAACATCAACAAGACATGATCTTAGGGAGCCCAGGAGGGAGAGTGTACGGAAAATGGAGAACAGCCATAATGGGTTCAGGCTGTGAATTTATGGAATTGAATATTAACTCCTACAGACTGTAACGTACCAATATGTAAAGTGAGGTGTTACTCGAGCTTGGGTTGTGCTTCATTGGAACATTGCAGCAGCCTGCATTTTCTTAGATTCCCTACAGTGCAGAAACAGGCCCTTCAGCCCAATAGGTCTATACTGACCCTCCAAACTGCATGTGAACCAAACCCATTCTCTACCCTAATACTATTCATAGACCTTTGACTATTGCACCTAACCTCAACATCCCTGAACACAATCAGAAATTCAGCATGGGCAGTTCACCTAACCAGCACAACGTTGAACTGTGGCAGGAAACTGGAGCACCCGGAGGAAATATAACCCATTTCATGACGCTGTGAGGCAGCAGTGCAAACCACTGAGCCACCGTTCCATCCATGACCGATATATTATAAGGTCACAAGACAATACGAGCAGATATGAAGCCATTCGGACCATTAAGTCTGCTCCACATTCGATCACAACTGATAGATTTTCAACCCCATTTCCGTGTTTTTTCTCAATAACCTTTGATCCACTTGTCAGGCAAGAACTTATCTGTGTCTGTTTTAGGTATACAAAATAGAACATAGAGCATAGGAAAGTACAGCACAGAACAGGCCCTTTGGCCCACGATGTTGTCCCGAGACTTAATCCTAATGTATAATATAGTAACTTAACCTACGCACCCCTCAACTCACTGCTATCCATGTGCATGTTCAGCAGTCGCTTAAATGTCTCCAATGACTCTGCTTCTACCACCATTCACAACTCTCTGCATAAAGAACCTACCTCTGACGTCTCCCTTATTCCTTCTTCCTAATATATTCAAAATATGACTTCCCGTACTAGTCAATCCTGCCCTGTGGAAAATTCTCTGGGTAATGACTCTATCTATTCCTCTCATAATTTTGTACACCTCGATCAGCTCTCCTCTCTCCTCCTTGTCTCCAGCGAGAAAGATCCAAGCTTGTTCAAACTTTCTTCATAAAGCAAGCCCTCTAGTCCAGGCAGCATCCTGGTAAACCTTCTTTTCACACTCTCAAAGCCTTTGTATCTTTTCTGTAGTAGGGCGACCACAACTGGACAAAATATTCCAAGTGTGATCTCACCAGGGGGTTGTAGGACTGCAGCAAAACTTCACGGCTCTTAAACTCGATCCCCCTGTTAATGAAAGCCAAAACACCATATGCATTCTTGACAGCTTATTCATTTTGATGGCAACTTTGATGGATCTATGCACTTGTGCACCCAGCTCCCTCTGTTCCTCCACACTGCCAAGAATCCTGTATTTAATGCTATATTCAGGATTCGAATTTGACCTTCCAAAATGCAACACTTCGCATTTATCCAGGTTGATCTCCGTCTGCCCTTTATCAGCCCAGCTTTGCATCCTGTCTATGTAGTGCTGCAGCCTGCAGTAGCCCTGTATGCTATCGACGACACCTCCAACCTTTGTGTAATCAGCAAATTTACTAATTCTCCCCACAACGTCCTCATCCAAGTCATTTATAAAAACTACAAAGAGCAGAGGCCCAAGAACACAGCCCTGTGGGGTCCCACTCAACACTGTCCTCCAAGCAGAATACTTTCCAACTACAACCACTGTCTGCCTTCTGCCAGCCAGCCAATTCTGAATCCAGATAGCCAAATCTCCCGATATCCAATACTTCCTGACTTTATGAATGAACCTTCCATGGGGAACCCTATCAAATGCCTTGCTAAAGTCCACATGCACCACATCCACTGCTCGACCATCATCGACCTGTCTTGACACCTCCTCAAAGAAATCATTAAGATTTGTGAGGCATGACCTGCCCCTCACAAAGCCATGCTGACTGCCTTTAATCACATAATACTTGACAAAATAGTCATAAATCCTATCCCTCATATTTTTATCCAAACTTTGCTGACCACAGGCGTAAGACTGACTGGTCTCTAAGTGCCAGGGATTCCCCTATTACTCTTCTTGAAAAAAAAAACATTTGCCTCCTTCCAATCCTCTGATATGACTCCTCTGGAGAGTGAGGAGGCAAATATCCTCGTCAGGGGCTTAGGAACCTCCTTTTCCGCTTACCGGAGCAGTCTAGGATAAATCTGGTCTGGCTCTGGGGACATATCCATCTTAAGGCGTTACAAAATTGCTAGCACATCAACTTCATCAATCTTGATCTGATCAAAACTGATCTGTCCACGCTCCTCTAAGTTTTTATTTACAACAAGTTCCCTTTCCTTGGTGAAAATTGAAGCAAAAAGCTCACTTCGGGCTTCCCCTATCTGCACAGACTCCACGCATAAGTTCCGTTCCCTGATCGGCCCTACCTACTCCCTGATTATTCTCTTATTCCTCACGTGTGAGAAAAATACCTTTGGATTCTCCCTAATCCTTCTTGCCAAGCCTTTTTCGTGCCCCATCATGGCTCGACTCTATCTATTTCTGAGGTCCTTTCTAGCAAGTCTGTAACCTCTAAAGCTGTGCTCGATCCTTGCTTGCTCCATTTTACGTCAGCTGCCTGCTTCCTTTTGCCGAAAAATTCCTCTGTTCTCGTCATCCAAGGTTCCTTAATCTTACCCCTTCTTACCTGTCTCAGAGGAACAAATTTGTGTATCACTCGAAACAACTGCTCCTTAAATAGTCTCCACATATCTGCTGTGCTCTATCTGTGGAACAACTGCTCCCAGTACGTACTTCCCAACTCCTGTCTGATAGCATCATAATTTCCTTTTCCACAATCAAATATCTTCCCTTCGAAACTGCTCCTTTCACTCTGCCAGACTATGTGAGGCAGTTGTGATCACTTTCACCAAAGTGCTCTCCCACCGTGAGTTCTGACACCTGTCCTGGCTCGTTGTCGAGCACCAAATGCAAAATAGCCTCTCCCCTCGTCGGTCTGTCTACATACTGAGCAAGGAAACCGTCTTGAACGCACCTGACAAAACCGGCTTCATCCACACCATCTGCACTTAGGAGGTTCCAGTCGATATTGGAAAAGTTGAAATCACCCATAACAATAATCCTGCTACTTTTGCATTTTTCCAGAATCTGCCCACCAATGAGATCTTCAATCTCTCTTCTGCTCTTTCGTGGTCTATAGGAAGCCCCCAAATGCGATGACTGCTCCCTTGCTGTTCCAAACTTCCACCCATACTGACTCAGTGGATAAACCTTCCACAACAACCTTCATTTATGCAGTTGTGACGCACCCTCTGATAAGCAATGCTACACCCCCTCGTCATTTTCGACCCACCCTGTTCTTTTTTAGAGTAGATTACTTACAGCATGGAAACAGGCCCTTCGGTCAAACAGATCCACACCAACCCTCCATAGAGCAAACCATCCAGAACCATTCCCCAACAATTACCCCTTCACCTAACACTACATCTTCACACTTTTGGATTGTGGGAGGAAACCGGAGCGCCCAGCGGAAACCCACGGGAAAAATTGCATACTCCACACAGACAGTTCTCTGAGGTGTGAATTGAACCCGGTTTTCTGGCGCTGTGAGGCAGCAGTGCCAACCACTGCACCAGAGTGCCACCCCTAAAGATTTTTAAATGTTCTAAACCCTGGAACATCAAGCAACCATCCCTGTCCCTGTGAAACCTACGTCTCTGTTAGGGCCACGATATCGTAGCCCCAAGTACTGATCCATGCTCAAGTTCGTCACTCTTATTTCGGACATTCCTTGCATTAAGGCAGATGCGCTTTAAACGATCCCTTTGTTTCATCACGTGAAAAACTTCATGATAGATTCAATATATCCTGTCACTCTCCCGTCTGCAACTAAACCCCTCTCTTACATGTGGTCTGATTCCGACCCCCCTGCCAAACTAGTTTAAACCTGCCATAATCACACGAGCCAACCTCTCAAACAGGGCATTTGTGCCCCTCCAGTTCAGGTACAACCCGTCATTCGTGTACAGGTCCCACCTTACCCAGAAGGTATTCCGATGGTCTAGGTATCTGAAGCCCTCCCTCCTGCACCAGCCTCACAGACACGTGTAAAGCTGCTTTCGCTGATTGTTCCTCATCTCACTAGCTCGTGGCACTGTTAGCAAACCTGAGATCACTACTCTACTCGTGCTGCTCGTCAGCTTTCAAACTAACTCTCTGCAGTCACTTTTCAGATCCTCAGTCTCGCTCCTGCCTATATCATTGTTGCCAAATGATCTGGTTTCCACAGCCTTCTGTGGTAAGGAATTCCACAATTTCACCACTCTCTGGCTGAATACATTTCATCTTATCTCCGTTCTAATGGGTTTTCCCTTTTGTCTAAGCCTGTGTCCTCCTGCCAGTGCCAACGTCCTCCCAATTTTGTCTGTATCCAGGTTATTAATTATTCTGTAAGCTTCAATTGGATCCACCACCACCCCCCCCAGCCCCCCCCCCCCCCACCCCCGACCATCCTTCTAATCTATCGAGTATAAACGCAGAGTCCTCCAATGATCCTCATGTGTTAAGCTTTCCATTTCTGGTGAAAACTCTCTTGACACAAACCAAGGCTAACACATCCTTCCTGAGGTATGGGGAACAAAATACTGGAAATGTGGTCTGACCAGAGCCTTAGAAAGCCACAGAATCCCCAGCAATATATCGTACTCCTCTCGAGATGAATGACAACATTGTATCTGCCTTCTTAACTAATGAGCTGAAAATGTGTTGCTGGAAAAGCGCAGCAGGTCAGGCAGCATCCAAGGAACAGGAAAATCGATGTTTCGGGCATAAGCCCTTCTTCAGGAATGGATGCTGCCTGACCTGCTGCGCTTTCCCAGCAACACATTTTCAGCTCTGTTCTCCAGCATCTGCAGTCCTCACTTTCTCCTCGAAGTTCTTTACTACTAACTCAACCTGCAAGTGTATCTAAGGCGAATCCTGCGCTTGGAATCCCAAGTCCCTTTGTTACTCGGGTTACTGAATTCTTTTCTCCTTTAGTAAATAGTCCATGCCTGTATTATTCTTACCAAAGTGCATGACCTCACACTCTCCCACATTAGATTCCATCTGCTATTCCTTTTCCCATTCTCCTAAACTGTTGAAATCTTTCTGCAGGCTCCCTGCGTCCTCAATACTACATGCCCCTCCACCTATATTTGCATAATCTACAAACATAGCCAGAATGCCTTCTGCCCCGCCACTCAGATCATTAACCTTTAAAGTGAAATGTTGTGGTCGCAACACTGACTCTTGTGGAACACTGCTAGTCACCAGCTGCCATCCTGAGAGGGACAGTTTTGTCCTCACTCTGCATCCTGCCAGAGAGCCAACCTTTTATCCATGCTAGTACCTGGTCTCTGACACCATGGGTTCTTAATTTTATGCAGCCTCCTTTGCGGTACCATATTAGAGGCCTTCTGGAAGTTCAGGTAGGTAACTCTCTCTGGTCCAACCCGTCATTACCTCCTCAAAGAATTCTCATTATCTTGAGAGCAATGGAGGTTATTGAAATGGGGAGCAATCAGAAGGCCAGGGTCATTTGTACAGACAAAGTGGAGATGTTCATCAGGACAGTTTCGGATTGGCTCACTAACGTAAAGGAGACTGCATTGTGAGCAGCAATGACGGGAAACTGGATTGAAAGAGAGCAAGTGAAATGCTGTTTCACCTGGAAGGTGTGTTTGGGGCCTTGGACAGTGAGGAGGGAAGAGGTGAATTGGCAAATGTTGCAGCTGCTGCATTTACATGGGAAGGTGTTATAGGGGTGTGGGGAAGTATTCGCGGTGATGGAGGGTGCCACAGCAGGAATGGACCCTGTGAAATACTGACATTGGATGGGAGGGGAAGATGTGTTTGATGGTGCTGTCCTGCTGGAGGTGGTGGAAGTGGCGGAGGATGATTCTGTGAATGTGGATTCTAGTGCAGTGAGAAGTGAGGGCAAGGGAAGATCGAGCATTGTTCTGGGAAGGAGGGGACAGAGTGAGGGCAGAAGTAAGGGATATGGGACAGACACAGCTGAAAGCTCTGTCCGTCAGAGTTAGGGGATTTCTCGATTGAGAGAAAAGGATGACATGTATGAAGCTTCCCAAAGGAATGTGGCATCATCGAACAGAAATGACAGAGGCAGGGAAACTGGGAGAATGGAGTCACCCTCAGCTGATCATGTGTTCAGCCACATACATAGGTTCCCCCTGAATGATTGAAAAGAGCCAGGCATTTCAAATTCAGTTGTATGTCACATATCTTGTCAAATACGGAGTGTGAAAATAGACACAGGTCAAGGTTAGAAGATGTGTGGGTGGGACATTTAAGCAGGTGCTGCTAGTAATGCTCAGTGATGATTGATTCTAGTCAAAAAGAAGATGATATGAAGTTGAAAAGATGAACCACCCATGATGCACAAAGGCTGTGAAGGATGCTAATCAATCACAAACTAAAAAATTCAGATTGGTGAGTTCTAGCGTCGGCCACATTTGGGACGTTTACTTTCGGAACAAGAAGCAGATTGTCTAAAATAAAGTATAAAGAAAAATATTCCAAAACTGGCAATAAATATGAAAAAAAACTAACCGCAAAGGTTTTCCCATATCAAATAAAAAAAAACGTTCATGATGTATGTGTGACCCTTAAAAGAAAGGCAGGAAAGAATATATTGGACACCTGGAGGATGTGACTAGCGAACTGGTTTCAGGGAACAGGCAGAGAATTTAAAACAGTATTTTACATCTTTCCTCTCAGGAGAAGGCACAAAGAGTTTCAATATTAAAAACAAAATTGTAGTCAGATGAAAGTTTTGCACTGTCTCCAACAAAACAAGGCTTTTCTCAAACAGAGAAGACCAAGGGTAAACAGCTCATCAGCAATTCATAGGTTGTTTAACTAGAATTAGTTACAGAGTGACTGGTGGCACTGTGTGAAATATTCCATAACTCTCGGGATTAAAGGAGTGTCCCAGTGAAACTGGCGAAACCCCAATATGGCGCCTGTCTTCAAGATGGGAGTGAGTCCTCAAGTGTTGTGGTACTCTCTTTGTCTGAATAGTGGAGCATATTTGACAGTCTGAATGGCTTCATGATTCACTTTTATCCTGAGTGATTGTTTTAGAACATAGAACATAGAACATAGAACAATACAGCACAGAACAGGCCCTTCGGCCCACGATGTTGTGCCGAACTTCTATCCTAGATTAAGCACCCATCCATGTACCTATCCAAATGCCGCTTAAAGGTCGCCAATGAATCTGACTCTACCACTCCCACGGGCAGCGCATTCCATGCCCCCACCACTCTCTGGGTGAAGAACCCACCCCTGACATCTCCCCTATACCTTCCACCCTTCACCTTAAATTTATGTCCCCTTGTAACACTCTGTTGTACCCGGGGAAAAAGTTTCTGACTGTCTACTCTATCTATTCCTCTGATCATCTTATAAACCTCTATCAAGTCACCCCTCATCCTTCGCCGTTCCAACGAGAAAAGGCCGAGAACTCTCAACCTATCCTCGTACGACCTACTCTCCATTCCAGGCAACATCCTGGTAAATCTTCTCTGCACCCTCTCCAAAGCTTCCACATCTTTCCTAAAGTGAGGCGACCAGAACTGCACACAGTACTCCAAATGTGGCCTAACCAAAGTCCTGTACAGCTGCAACATCACCTCACGACTCTTGAATTCAATCCCTCTGCTAATGAACGATAATACTCCATAGGCCTTCTTACAAACTCTATCCACCTGAGTGGCAACCTTCAAAGATCTATGTACATAGACCCCAAGATCCCTCTGTTCCTCCTCCTGACCAAGAACCCTACCATTAACCCTGTATTCCGCATTCTTATTTGTTCTTCCAAAATGGACAACTTCACACTTGGCAGGGTTGAACTCCATCTGCCACTCCTCAGCCCAGCTCTGCATCATATCTAAGTCCCTCTGCAGCCGACAACAGCCCTCCTCACTGTCCACAACTCCACCTATCTTTGTATCATCTGCAAATTTACTGACCCACCCTTCGACTCCCTCATCTAAGTCATTAATAAAAATTACAAACAGCAGAGGACCCAGAACTGATCCCTGCGGAACTCCACTTGTAACTGGACTCCATGCTGAATATTTACCATCTACCACCACTCTCTGACTTCGACCGGTTAGCCAGTTTTCTATCCAATTGGCCAAATTTCCCTCTATCCCATGCCTCCTGACTTTCCGCATAAGCCTACCATGGGGAACCTTATCAAATGCCTTACTAAAATCCATGTACACTACATCCACTGCTCTACCCTCATCCACATGCTTGGTCACCTCCTCGAAGAATTCAATAAGACTTGTAAGGCAAGACCTACCCTTCACAAATCCGTGCTGGCTGTCCCTAATCAAGCAGTGCCGTTCCAGATACTCGTAAATCCTATCCCTCAGTACCCTTTCCATTACTTTGCCTACCACAGAAGTAAGACTAACTGGCCTGTAATTCCCGGGGTTATCCCTATTCCCTTTTTTGAACAGGGGCACAACATTCGCTACTCTCCAGTCCCCTGGTACCACCCCCGTTGCCAGTGAAGACGAGAAGATCATTGCCAACGGTACTGCAATTTCCTCTCTTGCTTCCCACATAATCCTAGGATATATCCCGTCAGGCCCGGGGGACTTGTCTATCCTCAAGTTGTTCAAAATGTCCAACACATCATCCTTCCTAACAGATATCTCTTCTAGCTTATCAGTCCGTTTCACACTCTCCTCTTCAACAATACAGTCCCTCTCGTTCGTAAATACTGAAGAGAAGTACTTGTTCAAGACCTCTCCTATCTCTTCCGACTCAATACACAGTCTCCCACCACTGTCCTTGATCGGACCTACCCTCGTTCTCTTCATTCTCAGGTTTCTCACATACGCATAGAATGCCTTCGGGTTATCCTTGATCCTATCCGCCAGGGATTTTTCATGCCCTCTCTTAGCTCTCCTAATCCCTTTCTTCAGGTCCCTTCTGGCTATCCTGTATCCCTCCACTGCTCTGTCTGAACCTTGTTTCCTCAACCTTATGTAAGCCTCCTTCTTCCTCTTTACTAGACATTCAACCTCCCTCGTCAACCAAGGCTCCCTCACACGACCATTTCTTTCCTGCCTGATCGGTACATACATATCAAGGACACGTCGTATCTGCTCCTTGAAAAAGTCCCACATTTCCACCACATCCTTCCCTGACAGCCTATGCTCCCAACGTATGCTCCTCAAATCCTGTCTTACAGTGTCGTAATTTCCCTTCCCCCAATTGTAGAAACTTCCTTGTTGTGCGCACCTATCTCTCTCCATAACCAAGGTGAAAGTCACAGAATTGTGGTCGCCATCACCAAAATGTTCACCCACTAACAAGCCCACCACTTGTCCCGGTTCGTTACCGAGTACCAAATCCAATATGGCCTCCCCTCTGGTTGGACAATCTACATACTGCGTTAGAAAAGCTTCCTGGACACACTGCACAAACACCGCCCCGTCCAATCTACTTGATCTAAAGAGCTTCCAATCAATATTTGGGAAGTTGAAGTCGCCCATGACTACGACCCTGTGGCTTCTGCACCTTTCCAAAATCTGTTTCCCAATCTGTTTCTCCACATCTCTGCTGCTATTGGGGGGCCTATAATAAACACCCAACAAGGTGACTGCACCTTTCCTATTTCTGACTTCAGCCCATACTACCTCCAGAGGCAGATCCCCCTCAAACTTCCTTTCTGCAGCCGTTATACCATTTCTAATTAGCAATGCCACCCCCCCTCCTTTTTTACCACCCTCCCTAATCTTACTGAAACATCTGTACCCAGGAACCTCCAACAGCCATTCCTGTCCCTCATCTATCCATGTTTCCGTGATGGCTACAACATCGTAGTCCCAGGTACCGATCCATGCCTTAAGTTCACCCACCTTATTTCTGATACTCCTTGCATTGAAGTATACGCACTTGAGCCCATCTCTGTGTCTGTAAGTAGTCCCTGTCAGTGCTACCTTCTCCACAGCCTCCCTACAGTCTTGGACATCCTGACACACAGCTAGCTTACTTGCTGGACTACAAGTCCGGATCCCATCCCCCTGCCAAATTAGTTTAAAGCCCCCCGAAGAGTACTAGCAAACCTACCCCCCAGGATATTGGTGCCCTTCTGGTTCAGGTGCAACCCGTCCTGTTTATACAGGTCCCACCTTCCCCAGAATGCAGTCCAATTGTCCAAATATCTGAAGCCCTCCCTCCTACACCATCCTTGCAGCCACGTGTTCAACTGCACTCTCTCCCTATTCTTTGCCTCTCTGTCACGTGGCACCGGCAACAACCCAGAGATGACGACTCTGTCTGTCCTAGCTTTTAGCTTCCAGCCTAACTCCTTGAGCTCTTGAATGACCTCCCCGCCCCTCTTCCTACCTATGTCGTTGGTGCCAATGTGTACCACGACTTCTGGCTGCACACCCTCCCCCTTAAGGATTCTGAAGACACGGTCCGAGACGTCTCGGACCCTAGCACCCGGGAGGCAACAAACCATCCGAGAGTCTCGCCCATGTCCACAGAACCGCCTGTCCGTCCCTCTAACTAGAGAGTCCCCTATAACTAGCGCTCTCTTCTTCTCCCCCTTTCCCTTCTGAATCTCAGAGCCACAGACCCCTTCACTGCAGCTTACACCTGCAAGGCTGTCCCCCCCAACAGTTTCCAAAGCTGCATACTTATTTTTTAGGGGAACGACTACAGGGGAACCCTGCACTGCCTGTTTCTTCCCCTTCCCACCTCTAACTGTTACCCAGCTACCTCTGTTCTCTGGCGTAACTATGTCCCTGTAGCTTCTATCGATCACCCTCTCAGCCTCTCGAATAATCCTCAGCTCATCCAGTTCCAGTTCCAGTTCCCTGCTCCTTCCTCTTACGCGTTACATATTGGGGGATGAACATTTTGCTGAAGTTGAATTATTTTGAAAATTATCTGGACCATTATACAAACGACATCATCCAGAGATTCGAGAAACAACACTCATAAGAACATTTTATAATCATGTGGGGGTATAGCATAGTTGAGAGAGAGAGTGTGAGAGAGAATGTGCTGCATTGCAGTGGTGAGAGTGATGGAGCCTTATTCTGGGGAAACGCGAACAGATATACAGTGAGTGTGAGAGAGTTGGGAGAATATGGTGACCCTTATTGTGACAGAGCGGGAAAGGTTATTGATGTTTTTCCTGTATTGCTCGACTTTTCTTCGGACTGCAGGTACTGCACTGTGCTGGGTGGTGTGCTCATACCATGCTCGGTGGGTCTGGAGGTGCGGCTCCCTCAGGGAAGAGAATGGTCCCCTTCTGTACTTGACCATTCACCAGGACCTCTGTGCCCCTGTCGACAAGCTGTGGTGTAATTTCTCCTTATCTGCCATACTCGGGTAAACTATATAGGGCAGCTCCAAACTGAGAAAGCTCGGCCGTGTGCCCATTGACCTTTTAAAGATGGCAGCAGCGTCAAGGATCACTGAATATTGGGGGTCCCAGGGCGATGGTGTGTACCTCCAGCCATGATGGGTGGGAGTATCGGGCTGGTATTGAATGAGAAGGACACCATGGAATGGGGTAGATAGTTAATGAGGTGAGTTCGATAAGTTAACACAAGGATACTAGCTCTGCCTCGTGCAGACATTCCTTCTGTCAGACTCAATGAAAATGGCACTGAGACTAATTATTGTTTGATTCAGCCCAATGAGTTGAAGACTCTGCTGATCCTATTCCCAGTTACAAAGCTGCAGGAGAAATGCTTATCCAAAACTCTCCATCATCTTAACTTACACCGATATCCTGCTCACCCATCATTCCTGGAAACAATGGCCTATTATTGCAAGATGCTATCGAAATGTTTTCATTTCACAATTTTTATTCCAACCATCGGATCCTTCTGTGAAATTTTCTCTCAATCTCCCCCTGTCTTTTACCCAAGCTCCTTCCATTTGTTGTTATTTAAACTGACTCCCCCGCCATCTCGCTCTGGCAGTGAGATTCACACCCACAGCACTCCTGTGTCATGACACAATGGAGATATGGAGCTGCATTTGGAGGGGAGCTGCAAGTTTCCCCACACTGGGCAGTGATCTAACACAGTGTTACTCAGCAATGCAATGATTGGTGTACACAGCTGTGTATGCTGGGAAGGAAACTGCTCCAGATTAATAGATAAATTCACTGCTATTCACTGCACAGCTCCCCATGCTGCACAGATATCCAGTCCGTGTGAAAAGAACAATGCCTTTGTCTGTTCTACACAGTGCCCTGTGCTGAAAAGATTATCGAGTCCAAGTTTATAGATCAGTGCATTGTTGGTCAGTTAAATAGTGAGCTCTAAACAGCGTTTGATCCTGGGTGGATTGCTGAGCAGTCTACGCAATGCTTCATGCTGAACAGGTATCTCCTCTGGGCTAATACATCTCCGGGCTGGATCTGAGAGGTGGATTCAGCATCCAACATAGTTCCTGACATGATTATCACTCCTCCAGCTCGGCCCATTTCGCTGGTAAATGTGAGGTGATGTGATTCAGATAGGCTTTACTTGCTCAAAATATTCGACAATAAGCAAAACACTATTTATTCGAATACTGTCGATAAAAGACAACAAAATGAAGAGGAACTTGCAATAACTTAATTATATTGGAAGACTTAGCAGAAAAATAGTTTATTTAACTACTATACAGTAACTGTTCCAATATGGTATCATCCAACAAGCACACAAACGTCAAAAAGCAAATGCAGGAAACAGATTGTCTCACATGCAGTTCTCACATGCAGGAGGAAAGAACATCAAACCACAGTTCCGAGAGAAATCACAGAGAAGGTGTGTAGAACCGGGGACGGATTTCCTGTCTTCCAACTCTGCTGAGACCCCAGCAATAACTGACAAAAGATAAAACTAAGAATCCTGTTTTTGTGAGAGTTTGACAATCACTCCACAGGACCAGGCCGTGGCTGCAAGAACACAAGGAATGGACTGTATCTACATCGTCGATGGCTCTGTAAGTATCTCTCAAAAATGCCTAAACCCAACTAAGCCGTTAAATGCTGGACAGACAAAGTCAAAGTTAAACATAAGTAAATACAACGAAAAGATGCAGCAGGCCTGGTGATCAGACACAGACGGCCTCGGGAGCCCAGCAATTCCTACACTGCCAAAACACAGCAGAATTATCTCTCTCCCTCACCTCTATGTTTACAACTGGAGATGTGCCTTTAGACCAATAATCAACGATACCAAAATCCCACCGACACCAAGTATTATTGTGATATATCAGAGTTGCCGTAAAATGGGTTAACTGGAGCTGTTTGTTCAGTGACTGTGATTAATATCAGTCTTCCGGGACCTAACTGGGTCACTGGAGGCTTTCCCTCTTCCATAATTAGGGCCTTCTTTCAACTTGTTACGCCATAGTATTCGGGGCAGAGTCAAACTCAACAAGATTGGGATCAGCAGCTACAGAGAAAGAGAGAAAAACCAGAATCTGAGAATATTAGAATGTTCCAACAATGGATTTTAATCTGAGAACATTAGGCTGGAAAGTTCCAACAATGGATCAGAATCTGAGAACATTAGACTGGAATATTCCAACAATGGATCAGAATCTGAGAACATTAGACTGGAATGTTCCAACAATGGACCGGAGTTTATCCTGGGGTCTGTATTGGCTTTCTCAGGATTGGGCATGGTTAGAGTTGCGGATACGAGCCGTACTGATGATTATTCAAGCTGGGTACTATCCTATCCTCGCTATTATTGGTGTTCCTGGTAAGTCTATCTCTGTCAATTCTATAAATGATTCTGAATGTTATTGCTATTCTTGTTGATTATATTTAACAAATACATAAACTTTCAGTCACAAACGCCACTTCCTTCTCATGCATTTCCAAACTACTTACTCATAAACATCTGAGAATGAATAAGACTGTTCGGAACCTTGACTCTCCTTTTTACCATGAACAGTTTTATGTCTCCATATTCTCTCTGTGATCAAACCTGCTGACACCCCCTTCATAATACCCCCAGTCTCCAGCTCTACCTGAGTTCTGTTGCTGACTTCGCCATCACCTACCCCTTCGTTAACAACAGTAACAACAGATTTTATGGATCTAGTTCTCTTCTGAGCTCTCTTCCAGTTACAGATAGTTTGACCACAAACTTGTTCTTGTCTCTACAGTTACTTCACAACAGGGTCTCTTAAACAGAGTAATAATGTCACTGGCTGTGCAACTCACGGGCACGGGTTATGTCTCTAAAAGCATTGTCTGAAATCCTACAACAGTCGATGACTAAATTTAAATTCCAATGACAAAATTTGGAATGAAACCTAATTTCACTCATGGCAACCATAAACCATCAGAACTTCATTTCTTATTTTATTAATAACCTTTGCTAAAGAAGCTGAACACTTTTGCCCTGTCTGAACTAAGTGTCACCTCAGACCCACAAAAATATGGTTGCCTCCATATTGCCTTGACAAATGGCCGCGTGGTCAAGGGCAGTTAGGATGGACAACAAATACTGCCCTTGCCAGTGATGCTGGCATCCCGCGAAACAACAACATTAAAGGTGAAATAACCAAGGAAATGCGGATGCTGGCGATCTGAAATAAAATTCTCCACCGTCTGAAAGAATGTTGGAGAATCTCAGCCGGTATGGCAGTCTGTCGGAAGAATCAGCAGGTATGGCAGTCTTTCAGTGAACCTATCAAAACTGAATGCAACTGAGAAATAATATTATTATATCAGGGATGGTTGGAAGGGTGAGTGGGCGGCTGGTGTTGAGTGGATGATGTCCAGCATGAGAGAGAGAGAGAGAGAGAGGAAAAGCAAGGATTGCTGATGATGGACTGGAAAGAAAACAGAATGGGAAGTTATTCTAACATTTCCCCTTTTCACATATTCCTGAATATCATATTTATTACGGGATGTCCCTGCTTACCGTGAGTTTTGTTCCCTCTATCTCTCGTCTCTGAGTTGGTTATCAACTCCATCAGCAATACTTATCGTCGCTGAGATATAGAGAAACGTAATGTTCCATTGTCAACTGCTTCTTTGGAGAGAGGAACTGTTACTGTGCGACTGGGTGGAGGTGTAACAGCTTTCTCACCAGGAAAAGAAACTGAGGAGTCTGAGGCATTTCCAAAACTGAGTGAATGCACTGTGGGTGTGGGGAATTTACTTGCTGCTGTCATCTAGAAAGTCAGTGGAGGCTCTGTGGATGGTGTGCTCAGGAATGTGATGTCAACTACTGGGTACAATCAGGGAGCCCCGAAAGTCTGGGGACCCCACTCTGAATATTGCATTTGTAGTGTGTCTGGGTCCATGGTAAACAACTGGAGCTGGGACTACAAAGAAAGGAAGCTGTGTAAACTGGGATGAGCAGGGCACTGTACTATACTCTCTGGGATTTCCAGGAACATTTGTCAAAGGTGCACCCATTCAGGTGTAAAGTATAAAATCAGCTTGTCTCAAAATTGAGGTGGTCACTGAGCTGTAACCCTTCCTTCAGTACAACATGCTGTCTCACACCAGGGACAGGACTGAGCTGACACTCACAATGAATTAAACTGGATTGATTCTGGAACTTTGCAGGCAGCATCTCTGAAGTGCAGTCCTCTAATAAATCCACCATCTCTGAAGTGCAGTCCTCCAATGTATTCACAAGCGGTCAGAAACCACCTGCCTGCTGAGAAGAATGCGTTGGTTCCATCTCCACAGGGGAAGGTACAGAAACTAATTTCCAGAATTATTAGGGAACAGAGTGATTGGTAAAAGTGGGAGACTGCAGGATATCAGAAGCAATGAAGAGTATGTTATTTAAAATCTAATTGAATTGAAGTTTCGTAAGTTGCTGAATCTGATGAGATACATCCCAGAGTGATTGAGATCAGAACAGAGCAAGTGAAAGAATTACTGATTATTCTTCAAAGCTAGTTAGATTCTGGAAAGGATGCTGCAGACTGGAAAACAACTATTGTAAACTTCATTGTTTAAAACAGGATAGAGAGGGAAAACAGGAAACTAAATAGCTTGATGTCAGCTGTGAGAATAAAATATTGGAACGTTTTATAAGGAACGTGGCAACTAGATACTTGGAGAATAATGATTTGATTTGGTACATTCGACCTAGATTCAGGAAAGAGAAATGATCTTTGATAAACCTGGAGATTATCTGTTGTGACATCGACAGTTGAGAACCAATGGGAATGGAGTATTTGTATTTTTATAAAACGCGTGACATGTTTGAGTACAGGAGAATGGGGAATGTTAGAGTCCATGGGTAGGTAGGGGTGGAATATATACCACATGGATTAAAAATTGGGTAATGGAGATACGAGAAGAATACTATTTTCCTCTGGACTGAAGGATTGATGGGTGGCAGCAGGATCAGTGTTTGGGCAATAGTTGTTCACAAAGTATAAAAATGATTCAGATGTGAACAACAGATATCATTGTACATTTATATTTATTAAATGGTAGAGAGGTTGGCGAGTGCTTTTGTTGAAAAGGATCTGGATGTCCTTGGTCATATGTCACTGACAGAATTCATACAGGGGCAGGAAGGAAATGATGTGTGGCTCTTCATGCAAAATGATTGAAGTACAAAAGTTAGAATATCTTTCCCACTTATCGTGTTTTTTGAGAGAGTATTTGGTGCATTCTTTAAAGATTTGGTCTGCTTTATAAACAATGATCCCTTTGTCACTGAGAGAGTGGAAAGTATTTTGACCAGACTAAACACTGGCATGATGTTACCATGAGGAGAGTGTGCAGTAACTATGTGTTTACTCTGTAGCGCTGTGAGAGAATAAGAAGTTGAAGCTGGATGAGTATGGACAGTCACTCATTATGTCCCAAACAGCTGAATGGGGTGAAAAAGTCATACTTTTCATTGGATGTTTGATTCATGACAGTTTGCATGCATCTGCAGAGCCCCCATTTGACAGAGTGGTACAGGCTCTGAATAAGCTCTGAACACTTTAATGGACAGTTACCGTGTGACACTGCATTGAATGTTACTTTGTACACAACCCTGTCAGCAGCCACAATACCATCATTCTGAAACAGTTAGTTATTCCCTAACGGTTTCTGACCTGCACGGAGACCATGGGTCTGCCTTCTTGTAGATGGAAGATAACTTGGAGAATGGTTAAAAAATGTTGGCTTCATTCCGACTGCCAGAAAACCATGTTAAAGTAACACATATGTACCATGAGTAATTAAGCCATGTAGATCAATTTGGAGCAGTCTGTCTGTGTAGCCCCTGCTCCATTTGTTTGTGATGTTGGAGAATCTCTGACACTTTCCTGTTCCTGTGTTAGTGGCTCCACAAACTGAATAACCTCTTCCTGATCCTTTGTAAGTGACTCCGGGTGTGAAATGGTTCTTTCTGTTCCCATGCACGTTACATGTGGGAGGGAGCAGACTCCCTGACTTCCTGTGTAACAGGCAGGAGGGACTGAATGGTCTATCCCTCTTTTTGCCCAGTAGTGTTGATGGGATGAATGGCTTCACCACATTCGAGTGAAACCAGATTGAGGTGCTGAATGAACTCTTCCCTTTACTGTGGAAATGTACTGTGCTGTTACATAAATGTTACCCAGACTTAACAGCACGATCTTGAATGTTGTCCAAGTCTTGCTGCACATGGTCACAGACTGTTTCAAGAGCTGAAGAGGGACAACTTGTCCTGAAAACTTTGAAGACTTCAGTGAATGCCCCCTCTTCTGCTGGCACGGTGAATCAGTAGCTAACACTGCTGCCTCACAGCACCAGGGTCCCAAGTTCGATTCGAGTCTTGGGCAACTGTCTGTGAGGAGTTTGCACATTCCCCACATGTCTGCATGAGTTTCCTCCGGGTGTTCCGGTTTCCTCCCATAGTCCGAAGATGTTCAGGCTGGGTGAATTGGCCATGCTAAATTGTCCATAATGTTAGGTGCATTAGTCAGAGGGAAATGTGTCTGGGTGGGTTACTCTTTGGAGGGTCAGTGTGAACTGGTTGGGCCCAAGTGCCTGTTTCCACACTGTCGGGAATCTAATCTGCTCAGTTTGGATTCAATGTCTGAATAGCCTCCTTCCACACTGTAGGGATTCTATGATGACAACCTGGAGATGCCTGGGCTGAGGAAGCTACGCTGAGGATCTCCTGCAACTGTATCCCACGGCTGAGATGATTGATGCCCACCAATGATAATTATCTACCCTTGTTGCATGAACGACTCCAAAAAATGTAGAGGTCATAATCAATTCTCATTAAGTGTAATTTACCAGGAGGAGATTTACCAGGATGCTGCCTGGACTGGAAGGCACGTCTTATGAAGAAACCATGAAGGAGCGAGGGCTTTTTTCACTGGAGGTGTACAAGATGATGAGAGGCATAGAGAGAGTGAAAAGCCAGAAGCATTTTCCCAGGGCAGAAATGTGTATGACTAAGTCGCATAATTTTAAGAGAATTGGAGGAAAGTTTAGGGGAGATATCAGCCGTAGATTCTTTACACAGAGATTGGTGGGTGTGTCGAATGCACTGCCAGCGGTGGTAGTAGAGTCAAATACGTGAGGGAAACTTAAGAGACTCTTGGATAGGCACATGGAACAAAGTGTATGGAAGCATGTAGGTTAGTCTGATTTTAGAGTAGGATAAATGGCACAACGTCGAGGGCTGAAGGTCCTAACTGCATGCATTCATGCAGAACTCTGAGCTCAAAAACTGCATGAATTCATGTAAAACTTTTTAGATTACAATCAATTTAAACATCATGGCCTAGACAGAGAATGCAGGGGGCCAACACCTTCACCATATTGTCTAGATATCACCATTGTTAACAGCTAACCTGTGAATGCAACTTTAAAAAAAAGGTTTTGTGATTTACATATGAAGGAAGTGAAACTATCATGGTATTCTAACATATGAAAAGCTTAACAATCAATTTTTCAATGTATAATTTCAGTTACATGTCACTGCAAATTTCTGCTATAAATTCTGTATTAGGATTAAGCCCTCCACTATCACCTGATGAAGGGGCGATGCTGCGAAAGCTAGTGTGCTTCCAAGTAAACCTGTTGGACTATAACCTGGTGCTGTGTGATTTTTAACTTTGTATACCCAAGGCCTACACCAGCATCTCCAAATCAATACTGTTTTTTGTTCTATGTTCTATGGAAGTGTTCAAGAAGACTTGGACATTGAAGAAGATTTGAGACTTGGAGCAGGTCAGCCTTGATCTGAGTGAAGGGCAAGCCAGGATTAGAATGTGAATGACCTGCCACTGTTTCTGATGTTCTCCCATTCTGTTATTGGAAAGTTAGTAGGTGTTATTTTCCTGGAAGGTCTTTTATGGAATGTTGCAATCAGGGAGACCAGCGGATTTTGTGAGTCATCTCTGGGTGAGATTTGGGGGCTGTATTCACAGTGACTCTGGGTCTACAGAATGATCAACAAATGAAGCACAAGTTACAGAGAGGAGAAGCTCTGTAAAGAAGATGAGCGACCTCTTTTATGTCTCACCTGGGTCTTCCAATTATATTTCCCACATCTCCCAAACTGTGTGGGACAGTCTTGAGGGACGAAATGGTCTCCTCTGTTTCCGTGCACCATGCTATAACAGTCAGTGGACTCCATCAGCTCCTGTCTAGCCGGTTTGAGAGGTTTAATGGAACGCAGAAACATGGGACTGAGGAGCAGAAGTGGGTCATTAGTGAATTTGAGCCTTCTCCACCAGGCATTAAGATAGTGGCTGATCAGATTGTGGTCTCAGCCTCATCTTCCTGTCTGCGTCCCATTTTCAGTGACACACTTCTCTGTCAAATCTTTAACTAACTCAGCTGTGAATACTTGTACTAAGAGAGGCACCACAAACTTCTGGGGAAGAGAATTCCCATTCGAATAGCCCTTTTAGAATTTTCCCTCATCCCGTTGTCAGAATAAGAGAGTCATACAGCGTGGAAACAGATTCTTTTGTCAAAATTGTCCACGCCAATCAGGCATCTTAATCAGATCTCGTCCCACTTGTCAGCATTTGGCCCACATTCCTCTGAACATTCCTATTTATGTACCTATCCAGATACATTTTAAACGTGTAATTGTTCCCGCTTTCACCACTTCCTCTGACAGTATGCCCACCAGCCTCTGTATGAAAAAGTTTCCTCTCAAGTCCTTTCTAAGTCTTTGCCTTGTCACCTTCATCCTATGCCGTGAAGTTCTGACCGCCCTTACACTGAGAAAAGGTTCTTGCCCATTCAGACTATCCATCCCCCTCAGGACTTTTTAAAACCTCTGTCATGTCACCATTCAGCCTCTGACAGTCCAGGGGGAAAAGCCTCAACCTGTTCATCATCTCTCTGTAGCTCAAACACTCAGATTCCAGAAAATCCTTGTAAATCTTTTCTGCACCCTTTCAAGATTAACAACATCTACCCTTTAGCAGAGTCAACTGACATCTACGCAGTATTCTTAAAGTGGCTTCACCTACGTCTTGTACAAGCACAACACGGTTCCCCTACTCCTATACTCAATGTTCTGACCGATTAAGGCAAGCATGCCAACTACATTCCTCACCACTCTACGAACCTAAACTCGACTTTCAAGGAACTATGAATCTTCACCCGTAAGTTTCTTTGTTCAGCAACAATCCCCAGGGTACTACCCTGCTTCACCTTACCAAAATGCAAAACTTCACAAATATCTAAATCTAAATTTGTGGTCGGCACGGTGGCACAGTGGCACAGTGGTTAGCACTGTTGCCTCACAGCGCCAGAGATCCGGGTTCAATTCCCGCCTCAGGCGACTAACTGTGTGGAGTTTGCACGTTCTCCCCGTGTCTGCGTGGGTTTCCTCCGGGTGCTCCGGTTTCCTCCCACAGTCCAAAAGATGTGCAGGTCAGGTGAATTGGCCATGCTAAATTGCCCGTAGTGTTAGGTAAGGGGTAAATGTAGTGGTATGGGTGGGTTGCGCTTCGGCGGGGCGGTGTGGACTTGTTGGGCCGAAGGGCCTGTTTCCACACTGTAAGTAATCTAATCTAATCTAAACTCAATCTGCCAGTCCTTGGTGGTCAAGGATCCTGCTATATTCTGAGATACTCTTCTTTACTGTGAACTGCACCACGTTGGTGATGTTATCTGTAAACTTAATAACCATGCCTCCGATAAACACATCAAAGTTGTTTATATCCGTGATGAGAAGCAGTGAGCTCAGCATTGATTCTTTTAGCGCACCGCTGGCCACAGGTCTTCAGTCTGGAAAACAATCCATTACTTTCAATCCAATTTTGTATCCAATTGGTTAGCTTTTCCTAGATTACATATAACCAAATTTTAGTAATCTGTCTACGATGGGGAACCTTATTATATGCCTTGCTGAAGTCTGTGTAAACAATATATACCACAGTGTCTTTTTCAATTTTCTTTGGCACCTCTTCATAATACTCAATCCCATTAATTAAACATTATTTCCATCACACAAATCCATATTGACGAATCAGTCCTTGTCTTTCTAAATAGATGTAAATCCTATCCCTCAGAATCCCCTCCAATGAACTCCTCGGCAAAAACATTGGCTGATTGAGTCGATAATTCCCTGTGTTTTTTTGGCTTACTGCTCTCTTTTCTAGCCCCACTCCTTCACTGGCCACAAAAAATAATGATAACTATTTGGTGATGTGGCCAATGATATAGTTCTCAGAGTGTGTCAGGGTCAGTGTTAGGAACAAGTCAGGCAGATTTCTTTAATCTGCTAAAACAACACATTTATGACCAAAACAAAGTTACTCAAACAATGATGGAAAGAGGAATGACAAGAGGATATGGCAAATATGTGCATTGATATTTTTCTTTGAAAAATACTGAGAAACACAAACAGATACACACACAGGCACACACAGACACACGCGCACACGTACACACACACACACACGTATTGTCGATAATAAACTGAAAAGCAAAATATCTGCAAAGTTAACGTGAAAGAACATTGTCCAAATATGATTCGAACTCATGACCAAAGGAAAAATGAGAGTTTGACCCAAATGCTGTTCTATTTGTAGAGTCATCAAGCCCTACAGCATGGAGAGAGGCAGAGAGGCCCTTTCGCCCAAACTTGTCCATGCTGACCCAAATATCCAACCACACTAAATTCATTCCCAGCACTTGGCCCATAGCATTCTCGACCTTTCCTGTCCATGTACTTGCCCAAATGCCGTTTAAATATCATTAATACAAATGGTTCAACCATTTCCGTTGGCAGTTCATTCACTTTGTGTGCCACTATCTGTGTAAAGCAGTTTCCATCAGTTTCCCTTTTATTCATTCCCCTCTCACCTTAAACTGGTGGTCTGTCCTCCTCGATTCCCCAACTCTCGGAAAAAAAAGGCTGGATATATCCTATCCATGCAAACTTCTATAAGATCCATCTCAGTCTCCTATTCTCTAAAGAAAAAAGTCCTCGCTTGTCCAACCTCTCCCTATAATTCATACTGTTGACTTCCAACAACATTTTTGTAAATTCCATCTGCACACATTCCAAATTAAAAACATCCTTCCGATTGCAATGTGACTAAAACTGAACACAACTCTACAAGTGCAGCCTCACCAACATCCTGTATAACTGCAATGTAACTTCCCAACTGCTCTCCTCCATGTCCTGACCAATGCATGCTAGTGTGGCAAAAGCCTTCTTCACTGCCATGTCTAACTATGACCCCACTTTCAGAGAACGGTGGACCTAAACTCCATGATCACTCTGCTCAACTACACTCATTAAAGTCCTACCAATCACCATGAAACTTCTACCTTGATCAAACGTTGCCAAAATATTCCTCAGCCAACTTCTCCAGATTGATCAAGGTCCTGCTGCAATTTCTGATATACTTCCTCACTGTCCACGATACCACCTATTTTAGTGTCATCTTCAAGTTTCCTAACCATGCCTTGTACATTTGCAAGAATATCATTGATACAGATAACGAAAAGCAATGGGCCCAGCAGCGACCCCTGAGGCACTTCATGTGTCACAGGCCTCCAGTCTGAGAGCATCCTTCTACTATTACCCTCTGCTTACTACCATGAAGCCAATTGTGTGTCCAATTTGCCAGCTCTCTCCGGGATCCATGCGATTCTAACCTTCCAGAACAGCCTATCAATGGTAACCTTGTCAAAGGCCTTAGTGAAAACCATACAGACTACGTATACCGCCCTATCCTCATTAACATTACTGTTCACTTCATCAATGAACTCAAACAAACTTGAGATGCTTGATCTTCCACTCATAAAGCCATTCAATCTTTCCAGTCTAAAAACATCTATTAACAATAATTATTAAAATTAGTAATAACAAACTAATTATTAAATAACAATAAGATGACATTTTCAGTGGAGAATAAATTATCCATGATATGTGATATTGGAACGTGTATGATGGGCGAAGGGCAGAATAGATTTTGTCCCTGTGTCATTGAACTATGTTGAAAAAGGCAAGGGTGGCATGGTGGCTCAGTGGCTAGTACTGCTGCCTCATAGTGCCATACATCTGGGTTTGGTTCCAGCTTCAGGTGACTTTCTGTGTGAAGTTTGCACATTCTCACTGTGTTTGTGTGTGTTTCCTCTGGGTGCTCCATTTTCCTTTCACAATCCAAAGATCTATAGGTCAGGTGAATTGGCCATGCTAAGTTACCCATAGTGTTATGTGCATTCGTCAGGAGTAAATATAGGCTAAGAGAATGGGACTGGGTGGGTTACTGTTTGGAGGGTCGGTGAGGTCTTGTTGGGCCAAATGGCCTGTTCCCATACTGTAGGGAATAGGTCAAAAAAACTATTTCTAAACAAACCTTATCTTTCCAAATGCATGTATATCTCATCCCTCAGAGTTTTCTCAAGTAACGTACCTACCACAGTTGTTAGGTTTCCTGGTCTATAGATCTCAGATTTTTCTTTGCTTCCCTTCTTGAAAAATGGCACAACATTTGCTAATCTCCAATATTCTGGAACCTAAACTGTAGCGAACGATGATGCAAAAGTATTAACCAGTGTCCCCGTAGTTTCTTCTGTAGCCTCTTGCAGTGTTCTTGGATGCATCTGTTTAGGACCAGGAGATTTATCCACCTTCATACATTCTAATGAATCCAACACGTTTTGTCCTGTGATATTGACTCACCCCAAGATAACACTACTACCTTTGTTAACCACCCAAGTCTTCATGTTTTTCTCCACAGTAAAGGCAGAGGAGAAATATTCATTGAGAATCTCTCAAATCTCCTACGGTTCTAGACATGCATGTCCACTTTGGAACTTGAGGGGTCATACTCTCATTTAGTTATTTTTTTACTTTAATATACTTGAAGAACCTCTTTGCATTCACCCTAATCTTCTCAGCCAAAGCTATCTTGTGCCCCCTTTTCGCACTCCCGATTTCCTTCTTCAGTAAACTCCTGTATCCCCTGTATACCTCCAGGTATTCCCTCGATCCCAGCTACCTGGACCTGACCACGCCTCCTTTTTGCTGGTCAAAGCCTCAATATCTCCTGACATCCGAGGTTCCCTCTTCCTACCAACCTTGCCTTTTACCCTCACAGGAACATATAGACCTTGAACTCGAGACATTTCACTTTTAAAGGTCTCCCACTTGCAGGAGGTCCCTTCGCCTGAAAACAAACTCCTCCAACCAATCCCTACAAGCTCCTGTCTAATTGCACCAAAATTCGCCTTGCCCCAAGTTTGAACTTGAACATGTGGAGCAGTTTTGTCGTTGTCCATAATTATTTAAAAATTAATAGAACTATGGTCACGGGTCCCAGAGTGCCTCCCCGCTGTCACCTCAGTCAACTGTCCTGCCCTAGATCTTAGAGTAGGTCACGCTTCGTCCATTCCCGAATTGCAACCTCTACTTACTGCTTGAGGAAACTATTATGAACACACTTAATAAATACACCCCATCTCAGTCCTTAATTCTATGTCATTCCCAGTCTATGTTAGAAAAATTAAAATCTCCGACTCATGCAATACTATTGGCCCTGCAAGTCTCCCCAGTCCGTCTACATATTTTTGTTCCCCTAATTCCTCGTTTACTATTTGGGGGCCTATAGTACAATCCAAATACTATCACCATTCCCTTCTTATTTATTAGTTCCCCAGACAAATCCTCACAGGATGATCCATCAGTTATTTTATCTCTGATTACTGCTGTGATACTCGCCTTAATCAAAAATGAAACTCCCCGTCCCCTCCTTCCACCATCTCTGTCCCACATAAAATACCTGTACCCTGGTACATTAAGCTGTCAGTGCTGTCGCTCCCTTAGCCATGTTTCAGTAATAGCTATAATATCCCAGTCCCATGCACCGATCCATGCCCTGAGTTCATCAGCCTTACCTGTCAGCCATCTTGCATTGAAACAGTTGCAATTTAATCCAACAGGCATTCCTTGCTCCCTGTTGTGTCTAGCCTGACCTGTCTCTTTATTTTACTGTTTCTGATAACTGTATCTCCTTCTGACCTCGCACTTGCCTCCCTGCCGTTGAGGATCCCACCCCTCCCCAACCCCAGCCAATCTAGTTGAAATCCTCCCAAGCAGCAGTTGCAAACCTGCCTGCCAGGATATTGGTCCCCTTCCAGTTCAGGTACAACCCGTCCTTCCTGAACACGTCACCTTGCCCCACAAGAGATCCCAGTAATCCAAAATTCTCTGCCCCTGCACCAATTCTTTAGCCACCCCTTCATCTGCCATATCCTCTTGTTCTTACCTTCACTGGCATGGAGCACTGGAAATAAACTGGATATTACCACTGTCATGGTCCTGTCTTTTATCCTAAATCTGCACAACAGCCTGGAATGGTTATATGGCGTCCTCCTGTGCTGTGTAAATTACTGAATATTTCATTCTGTTTGGTGGGGTCTGCTTGGTGCAGCCCATTTTGCTGCAGACCCTTATAGACGCAGAACTATTTCAGCGCAGCTCATATTTATTCCTTTTCAGGCTTCTAAAAAAACATTAATCTAAGCAATAAAAATCAAAGTAATGTTTATTCCCTTCAGTAAAAATGTTAAAAAGACACTTGAGTAAGTATAACATTGACTCAGAGTTTTCTTTCAGAGCTAAAGTGATAATTGGTCTTGCATTTATTCACATTTAAAACATCCAAGAAGCTATTGAACATTTGACTGATGCGCTTCCAGATGAATTGCAACCGCTGCTGGACGGGTTCGTGGATATATATGGAGGTAGAAGATTATACAAAGGAAATGGTCAGCGTCCACCGCTTTTTCCAGTTAGAATGTGGAATTTATATGAAAGAACTTTAAACAATGAGGACAAAACAGACAATAAGGCAGAAATTGCCCACAGGAGATGACAATGCGAACTTGATGTGGAACATCCAGTTATTTGGAAATATATTGACAGTTTACGAAAAGTTCAGAGAGGAAGGGACATTTACAATGAGCATCTGATAGCAGGGCACGATATTCCGTTGAAATTAAAGAAGCAGATGCTAGAATACAAACACTGGTAAGAAGATTTAGTGAGAGAAATGATGTTGAGTATTTACGAGGGATTGCCCATAATTTTGAATAAACGTCATATTTTAGATTTTTCGTAATGAACTTATATCATTTATTTTTTTCTTTTTAACATTTTTACTGAAGAGAATAAACATTATTTTTATTTTTAGTCTTTCATTGATGCTTTTAACTAAGCCTGAAAAGTGAGAGAGATGAGATTGGAAATGCCAGCGAGTTTAAATTGAGTATTGCTCTTTACTGAACATTGCTGCTTACTTGGTTGGTGGGACGTCGATGTTTCAGAATCTCCACACAAGGTGTCCTGGTTCTCTCTGGCTCTTTCCAGGATCCTCCCCACATGTCGAGGTAGAGGGTGAGGGAATGGATATCGGGCACTCTAACACACTGCTTGGCCCTTTATGTCCTATTCCAGGATGTTTCTCCTGGAATGAGAGAAGAGGAGGATCGGAGTGAGGGTGGGAGTGTGTGTCCCTGCTGTTAATGCTGGTATAGGGGAAGGGGGGAAGGATGAGATGTCCGGAGGGAGTCTGACCACAGTGTTGTATCCAGCAGTGGTATTAGTGTGCGGGGCTATTGCGTCAGTGACAGAAAAAGTGGGGGAAGGAAGGTGCTGAATTCAGCAGTGAGTGTGGTCGTGCTTGAGCCTTATTTGGAGATAGAATGTGAGCCTTGTTCGGTGGTAGGTGTTATAACAGATATACAGTGAGTGTGATGGAGCAGAAGAATATGGTGACACTTATCTTGGTAATGTGGGGGGAAATAATATTGGTGTTGTATTGCTGACCAATTCTTCAGATCATCTCAGCGTTGAGGTGAGTCTCCCTGAACGTCTTGTCCAAGTCTATCGCTAATAACGCCACAGACCCTTTCCCTCACTTCCCACAGTATCAGCTTGGATGGATGTTACAGATAGCAAAGTGAAGCAAACATTAGTGTGTTATATAACAAAACCAAATCTGTCACGTAAATACTTTACAAAATATGCTATGAAAATTAGGTATGCAAGTATATGCAAGGGTGAGCAATGACACAATGATATTATTGCTGGGATCTTCACCGAGAGACCCAGGTAATATTCTGGGGACATGAATTCAAATCCTGCCATGGCAGATGATGGAATTTGAATTCAATATGTATCTGGAATCAAGGGTTTATGATGACCAGGAATCCATTGTCGATTGTTGGAAAAACTCATCTGGTTCACTGATGTCCTTGAGGGAAGGATACTGCTGTCCTTACCTGGTGTAGCCTGCATGTGACTCCAGACTCAAGGCAACGCTGCTGACTCTTAACTGCCCTCTGGCATGGGCAATAAATACTGGTTATCCAGCGACGCCCTCATCCTGTGAATGAATAACAAATAATCGTGGTGCTGCAATAATAATAGATGGTTTCAAGTTGCACCAAAACTGCAGTGACTACTAATACTATGAAGAAAAACTTCCGTAAGTGAGTATTAGGTAGGTTGAACAGTATGTTGTGAACCAAACTAGAGAGCAGGTTATTTCAGATTTGGTGTTGTATTTTCAGGAGGACTAAGTAATAACCTTGCTCTGAAGCAGCTTTGGAGGAATCGTGACATCAATATGTTGCATTTTACACAGCGTTTGAATACATTATCAAATGTTTGAACATTCTGGTCAAATATCATGGAAGCCCGGAGGCTAGAGGGTCAAGTACACTCCAATGAATTGTGGACGTAAAATATAACATTCAATGGGACAAGCAATGATTGTGAGACTCAGAGAGTCCGACAGCACGGAGAAAGGCCCTTCAGCCCAAACTGGTCCATTCCAAACAAAATGTCCATTCACATTAACCCTATTTCCCTGCCCTTGCCCTGTATCCTTCTTATTCATTCCTATCCGTGTATTTGTCCAAATGCATTTTAAATTTTGTGAATGTACCTCCCTCAAACACTTCTGCTGGCAGCTCATTCCATGTGGATACCACCTGTGTGTCAAAGAAATTGCCCCTCAGTTTCCCTTTTACTCATTCCCCCCGGATCTTAAATTGATGCCCTCTAGTCCGTGATTGCCCAATTCTGGGGGGAAAAAAACTGAGAGCATTCACTCTATCCATGCTTCCCATGATCCTATACACTTCTACCAGATCCCCCTCAGTCTCATACACTCTAAAGTAAAAACTCCTAGCTTGCCCAACCTCTCACTATATCTCAGACCATTGAGTCCAGGCAACATCCTTGTAAATTTCGTCTGCACTATTTCCAGTTTAATAACATTCTTCCTATAGCAAAGTGAACAACACTGAACATAACACAACCAGTATTGCCTCACTAGCATCCTGTATAACTGCAACATAACTCCCTAATTTCGATACTCATTACTCTAGCTGATGAAGGCCAGTGTGCCAAATGCTTTTATCACTGCCCTACCTCCCTGTGACTCAACTTTCAGAGAACCTTGAACCTGAATTCAAAGGTCCCTTTGTCTCAATACACTCCTTAAGACCCTGTCATTCACCATGAAACTCCTACCTTGATTTGACTTTCTAAAATGCAAGAACTGACACTTATCTGTAAATATGTATACAATATACATGCATAAAACAAACGGTAACAGTCCCAGAACCGACTCCTGAGGCATTCCACTCATCACAGGCCTTCAGTCCGATAAGCATGCTTGCACTATTACTCTATGTTTCCTACCATCAAACAAATTTTGGATCTGATTTGCCAGCTCCCCCTGAATTCCATATGATCTAAACTTCCAGAGCAGCCTCCCATTTGAAACCGGACTGAAGGCCTTAATGAAATCCATATACACTACGTATACCACCTTTGACCTTGTCAAAGGTACTGGTCATTTCACCAAAGCACTCTCACAAATTTTTAAGCCATGATCCCCATTCACAAAGACGTGCTGACTGCTCATAATCACAAGGTAAAAACAATGACTGCAGATGCTGAAAATCAAATACTGGATTAGTGGTGCTGGAAGAGCACAGCAGTTCAGGCAGCATCCAACGAGCAGCGAAATCAACGTTTCGGGCAAAAGCCCTTCATCAGGAATAAAGGCAGTGAGCCTGCAGCATGGAGAGATAAGCTAGAGGAGGGTGGGGGTGGGGAGAGAGTAGCATAGAGTACAATGGGTGAGTGGGGGAGGAGATGAAGGTGATAGGTCAAGGAGGAGAGGGTGGAGTGGATAGGTGGAAAAGAAGATAGGCAGGTCGGACAAGTCAAGAAGGCAGTAACTGAGCTGGAAGTTTGAAACTAGGATGAGGTGGGGGAAGGGGAAATGAGGAAGCTGTTGAAGTCCACATTGATGCCCTGGGGTTGAAGTGTTCCGAGGCGGAAGATGAGGCGTTCTTCCTCCAGGCGTCTGGTGGTGAGGGAGCGGCGGTGAAGGAGGCCCAGGACCTCCATGTCCTCGGCAGACTGGGAGGGGGAGTTGAAATGTTGGGCCACGGGGCGGTTTGGTTGATTGGTGCGGGTGTCTCGGAGATGTTCCCTAAAGCGCTCTGCTAGGAGGCGCCCAGTCTCCCCAATGTAGAGGAGACCACATCGGGAGCAACGGATACAATAAATGATATTGGTGGATGTGCAGGTGAAACTTTGATGGATGTGGAAGGCTCCTTTAGGGCCTTGGATAGAGGTGAGGGAGGAGGTGTGGGCACAGGTTTTACAGTTCCTGCGGTGGCAGGGGAAAGTGCCAGAATGGGAGGGTGGGTCGTAGGGGGGTGTGGACCTGACCAGGTAGTCACGGAGGGAACGGTCTTTGCGGAAGGCGGAAAGGGGTGGGGAGGGAAATATATCCCTGGTGGTGGGGTCTTTTTGGAGGTGGCGGAAATGTCGGTGGATGATTTGCTCATAATCACACCCTGCCTTTCCATATGCATGTATATCGTCTCTGTCAGAATCTTCTCAAGAAACCTACCGACTAGAGATGTCAGTTTTACTGGTCTATAGGGCCCAGGTTTTTCTTTGTAGCCCTTCTTGAATAATGGCACAGCATTCGCTACCCTCCAGTCCTCCAGGACCTCACCTGTTGGCTACCAATGATACAAAAGTACCAACCGCGGCCCCCGCTATTACTGCTTTGTCCTCGTGCAGTCTTCCTGAATATATCTGGTCAGGACCAGGAGATTTATGGAAATACTGCATAGTCTGAAAGATATGTCTACTTATTTCAGGTGAAAACACCAAAGAGTGACTTAATGATGACTAACATAACAAATTAAAGAATATATTAATCACAGGAAGTGACTTCAGAAGAATTCCAGACATTGTGGAATCCTAAGAATTCTCAAAAAATTGCAATCCAGAAAAGGAGGGCCATGAAACTGATGAGGAAATCAAAAAGCGAATATGCATGCAAGCAAACAGGAACACAAAGACTTCAAAAATCTATGATCTATATTTCAAAAGAAAAGAAAACGTAGTCAAACGTGGAAACTTGTAATCGGGAGAGACGAGATTATGGTGAATAATAGGGAAATGGCAAAGCAAATGACCAGTTACTTTACATCTGTCTTAATGGAGTAAGATCCAGAAAATCACCCAGAAATACGAAGTGATCGTATAGGACTTGTGGAAGTACAGACATAAAGTTAATTCATATCAGTAACAAGGCAATATTGAACATGCAGCTGGATTGAGCATTGCTAAACTTGACAAACCAGATGTACTTCATACCAAAATCTTCAGAAATAAATCACAAATAGAAGTATTGATTGCATTGTCAATGACTGCGTTCTATTTTCCTGTACATTCTGCAGAGTCTGGAAGCTGGTGTAGATAAATGTACATTAGTAAATGTGATCCAAGCACTATAAATGAATGGTAGGGATCCATGCATCTACAAAGGGAAGAAGAGATAGTGTGGAGATCTGCAGACCAATTAACTTGACATTTGTCGGGAAACTGTTGGAATATATTATATAGGATGTGATATTGGATGTTCAGATATTAACAGCAAACTTTGAGAGAGTCAGTATGCATTTCAGAAAGGGAAATCATGCTTGAGAAACTTTGGAATTGTTTGAAGTTGATTTTTACAGCATAGATAATGGGGATCTAGTAGATTTGGCATATTTTAGATTATCAGAAGGCTTTCTATAAGAACTCACACAGTGAGTTCGAAAATGCAATGATGTGAAGGGTATTTGGAGGAATATATGTAAGTGGAAACTTAAAGTTTGGTTTGCCTTCCTTTAAGGGAGTCAGAATATAGATGAAAAGACATGTTGAAGCAGTTTCACAGAGTGTTGGTGAGACTGTACCTGGAGTATTGAGAACAGTTTTGGTGACCACATCTAAGAAAGAATATACTGACCACAAAGCAAGTGTAATGGACATTATCCAGATAAATCCCTCAGATGGCGAGATTGCGTGATGAGGAAACTCGGCCTATGTTCTGTAGAGTTTTAACGAATCAGCTGTGGGTCACTGTGAACTTTATAAACCTCACAAAGCATTCGGCAAGTTGGAAATTAACAGAAAATTTATCAGTCTGTCTAATCCATATTCAAGGCAAATAATGACAGGATAAGGGACAAACCATTTAAGACTGCAATAAGGAGGAAATTCTGTGCATGGAGGAGACTGACTAAAACAGGGGCAAGGCAGGACAAAAGAAATAAAGAAAAAAGAATGCAAGCATTGACTACTTTCTAAACGGTGAGAAAATTCATAAAGCCAAAGTACAGAGGGATCTGGGAGTGTTAGTTGCGGATTCTCTAAAGGTAAACATGCAGCTTGAGTCCGTGATTAAGAAAGTGAATGCAATGTTGTCAATTATCTCAAGAGGGTTGGAATATAAAAGCACCGTTGCACTACTGAGAGCGTATAGAGCTCTGGTTAGGCCCCATTTGGAGTACAGTGTCCAGTTTTGGTCCCCACACCTCAGGAATGACATATTGGGACTGGAGCGTGTCCAGCGGAGATTCACACGGATGATCCCTGGAATGGTAGGTCAACATATGAGCAACGGCTGAGGATCCTGGGATTGTATTCATTGGAGTTTAGAAGATTAAGGGGAGATCTAATAGAAACTTACAAGATTATACATGGCTTGGAGAGGGTGGATGCTAGGAAATTGTTTCCGTTAGGCGTGGAGACTAGGACCCGTGGACACAGACTTAGAATTAGAGGGGGTAAATTCAGAACAGAAATGCGGAGACATTTCTTCAGCCAGAGAGTGGTGGGCCTGTGGAATTCATTGCTGCAGAGTGCAGTGGAGGCTGGGACGCTAAATGTCTTCAAGGCAGAAATTGATAAATTCTTGATGTCACAAGGAATTAAGGGCTACGGGGAGAATGCGGGTCGGTGCAGTTGAAATGCCCATCAGCCATGATTGAATGGCGGAGTGGACTCGATGGGCCGAATGGCCTTACTTCCGCTCCTATGTTTTATGTTCTTATGGCCTTATGGACAAGATTACAGATAATCCCCAGATAACCTACAAGTGTGTCAAGTGGAACAGAATAACCAGTGAACACGGAGGACTCAGTAGTGACTTGCCAAGTTGCATCTCAATCAACTTTAGTAGTAGGAAAAGAGGGGAGTGGTAGAAGGCTGTTTGTGTGACTGGAGGCTCGTGTCCAATGCTGTACCAATGGTCATCAGTGCTAGGTCACTTATTATTTGTGATTCGGAGGTGCTAGCGTTGGGCTGCGGTGGACAAATCTAAAAATAGCATAACACCAGACCAAAGTCGAACAGGTTTATTCGGCAGCACTAGCTTTTGAAACGCTGCTTCTTCATCAACGTGCACAACCACGTGATGTAACTGGTGTTGAGAGATTTTTATCCTTATTATTTGTGGTATTCATAGATGATGCAGCTGTGAATATGGACGAGGGGTGGGGTGTGTAATAAATAAGTTTCTATTTGATACAAAAATTGGCCGGGTGGTTGGCAGTGAGGAGGAAGGCCTTATATTACAGGTAGACACTGATGGAATGGTCAGATGGCTGGATCAATGGCAGATGGAATGTAACCCTGATAACTATGAGGTGATGCAACTTTGGAAGAAGGAACCAGTCAGGGGAGTACTCAATGTATGGCAACACACTAGAAAACTCAGAGGGTGCTTCTCCACACATTGCTGAATGTGTCTGCACAGGTTATACACAATCTAGGAAAGGCTAGGGGAATGTAAACATAGCCTTTATTAATCGAGGCATAGATTATAAGAACTATGCGGAACTTTGGTGAGAGCAAGATAGAATACTGTGTGTAGGTCTGGGAACAACATTACAGGAAGGATGTGATTGTAGTGCAGGCGGTGCAGAGATGTTCCCTTGGATGGAGCATATCAGCTATGGAGAGAGGCTGGATAATCCCAGGTTGTTTAGTTTGGAGTTGAGAAGGCTGTGAGATCTGTGATTCAGAAGGATAGGATTACGAGGTACATGGACAGGGTGGGTAGACAGCAGCTGTTGCTGTAACTCAAAGGGCCACACTTTAAAAGTGAAGGATTTGCGGTTTAGTGAAGATTTGAGACTTGTTTTTCAACCAGAGCGTGTTGGGGTCTGGAATGCACTTCTTGAGAGTGGAGTTGTCATGCTAACCTCAAACGATTAGAAACGACACAGTTGTGCACGTCAAATGCTTTAAGATTCACGGCTAAGGTCTTGTGTCGGAAAGTGGGCCGAATGTAGACTGTGCTGTATTTCTGGTAGTACAGAGTCTGTGCTTCTGTGATTGTATGGCTGTGGAAGGTCAATCATTGAGTAACTTAAGGTAGGAATTGATGGATTTCTGAAGATTATCTTAACAACGTTGATAAGAGAGAACTTGTAATATTTTCTGGAAATATGTCAATGGAAAAATTAAGAGAAAAAAGTTGCAGATTTCTTAAAGTGTGATACAAGATAATTGAGGACGGAGAAATGGCAGAACTATGGAGCAAATACTTTATTTATGCCTTCACAGAAGAAAACCAAACCAAAAAGAAAACTTCCTAGTAATACTCAGGAACTTTGGTCTTGTGAGAAAAAGGGAATAGAATGAAAATAACATCTAAACAGTTTAGAGAAAGTATTGGACTGAAATTAATGGGCATCGACAAAGTCAACAGAGATTTATGAAATGGGAATCATATTTGAGAAAGTGGCTTTTAGTAAAATTATGTAGCAGCTGTCAATGCCGTGCGAGTGGAATCTCAGAAAGATTTTTGATAAAGCCCCAAGCCTATTGAGCATATTCGAATCCTAAGGGACTCGGACTAATATATGGTCATTGATTTAGAATGGGAGAGCTGGCAGGAAATAGTGAGTAGGAATAAACAATGTTTTATTTTTAAGTGGAACATAGAACATAGAACATAGAAGAATACAGCGCAGTACAGGCCCTTCAGCCCTCGATGTTGCGCCGATCAAAGCCCACCTAACCTACACTAACCCACTATCCTCCATATACCTATCCAATGCCCGCTTAAATACCCATAAAGAGGGAGAGTCCACTACTGCTACTGGCAGGGCATTCCATGAACTTACGACTCGCTGAGTGAAGAACCTACCCCTAACATCAGTCCTATATCTACCCCCCCCTTAATTTAAAGCTATGCCCCCTTGTAAAGCTGACTCCATACGTGGAAGGCTTGGAGGATATTGTAAGGATCGTCTCTTGGGCTCCAGCTATTCCCAATACACATCATAGCTTTGGGTGAGGGGCGCAAATGCAATATTCCCAAGTCTGCTGACAGCACTAAACGATGTCAGCCTGTGAGTGGATGAGGAGGATGTAAAAAAGTTCCAAGGTGATTGAGACAAGTCGAGTGGCTGGGCAAATACGTGGCAGGTGGAGAGTAATGGGGGAGATGAGATGTTGTGTACTTTGATGGGAACAATGGACTGGCAGCCTCTCATTTGAAAAAGGAGTGGTTGAAAAATGTTACACTATAAATTAACTTAAGCCGCATTTTTGTTTATTTCTGCGTAGCCCTCCGAGTTCATGTGTGACAGTGAGTTCTGAAGCCAGAAGTCAATACTGGGAATGGCATTGGCACGCTGACCATTGTATGTAGGCCCAGCACGTGGGGAATTGTAACTTTGAAAGGAATCTGGATCTCGCTGTACAACAATCACTTCAGGCAATATTGCAGGAGCAGAAAGCAGGAGGGAAGATAAATGCTGTATTCACCTTCATTTCAGGGGGATTTGAGTACAGGAGTAAATGTATCTCACTGCACCTGTATAGGGTCTTGGTGAGATCCCATCTCGAACATTGTGCAAAATTGTGTGCAGTTTTGGCCTCTTTTCCTAACAGACGACAAACCTGACATTGAGGGAGAGCAGCAAAGGATGACCAGACTGATCTCTGGGATGACAGACTTGTTGTGGGAGCAGAGTTTAGGGTAACTGGACCTGTATTCAATGGGGTTGAGGAAAATGAGTGGAAATCTCAGTTAAATATATAACACTCTGACAGGGCGAGACAGATTAGAATTAGGGATGGTAATTCCCGTGGCTGGGATGTCTAAAACAAGGGGCGACAATATTAGGTACAGACAGGCCACTTTACATTGAGATGAGAATAAATGCCTGCACTCGGGAGACTGGCGAACCAGGGGTACTTTCTCCCAGATCAGGCTGTGGAAACCAAGGCGCTGAATATAAATAAGGATTTCTGGAAACTAAAGGGATAGGGAGAGAGCAGGAGTATGGTGTGAAGATAGAAGAATCAGCTATTATTCAGGTTGTTCTCCAATAACGCAATAACTGTGTTCCTGTACCACACTGTGTTGTAGAAAATCGTGCAATATTAATAATGGGGTCTATGGAAAAAAGAGGGTGAGTGGCGAACTCCCATAAATATCAGTAAAACTCAAAAATTAAATTTGGTCTAACACACAATAGGACAGTCTAAATAAATCTTTAAATTACATGTTGTAATGGAACAGTGCTGTAAATGTAACGCTTTCACACTACAGTCACTCACTGGTGCACCGTACCTTTCACCACAATCTTGACCAGAAAGCACGCGGGGGCTGACTGACCATGTGATACTGATGCCGAATTCCAGTTCTCGCCAAGATTCTCCCCACAGCTTGAAATAAAGTTCTTTCTAAATATAGACTAGAATTCCCAATTTCAAGCTCAGTTTCAAGGCCTGCAGAGCCAATTGCATTCCTTTTTTTTGCTGAACACATTGATTGTTCCTTTTGTAGATAGAAGGTTTCTGAGGCTGGGTTTGCTGTTCAGCTGGTGCCAGCCAAGGAATCGCGTCACACTGAACGCCAGTTCACTTCATAGAAAAAGGTTCATGAATTGCATTGCAGCCGAATCGTATTTAATCAACACGTGTTATTGGTGAACTGCCTGTACATAGAATGGAGGCGCAAAAATGGTGGGCTGAATGGACTACAGCAGTTCTCATTTTGTGGTTCACAACGTTTAAACATATTAAGGGTTATGAATATTGTATGGGGAAAACTGCGTAGAGGAGATGTTCGGCCATTAACTAGAATAGGGAAAGCTCAATGAGTTGTATGATGTATTCCTTTCCCGATGCTTCTGTGCAGTGTGTGGGAAAGCTCTGTAAATGTTGTCACAAGCTCTCAGCTGTTAGGAAGGAGGTCTCTGCAGTGTCGACAGGATTGTGTTTCCCATTCCCTTTTCTGCTAACGAGGTTGGTGCCGGCTGTTCTCTCCGGGTTTATCCTTTAAGAACTCGGAGCAGTTTGATACAATTGAGTGCCTTGCTTGGCTGTTTCGGAGACCATTGAGGCGTTTATCACATGTCTGTGTGTCTGGAGTCACTTTTAGGCCAGACAGGAAAGCACGGGAGATTCACTTCCTGAAAGTACACTGGGGAAGGAGATCAACATCTATAATTGACATTGAACACAAGATCACTATTATTGACACCAGATAATAGAACTCGATATGTTATTAATTGTTTTTAACTTGCACCAGTTGCCAGAGAATTGTCCTGGTCTGGATTAGCAATCTAATGACAGTTCCACGACAGCGCCATCTCCACATGGGGGCCTATCGGAAACCACACTGAACTGATTATTTCTGTGCTGTTCGACAGCTCTATCAAAAATAACCCCAACCAATTTGACCATCGTGATGGGACTGAGGGCGTGGCAATTGGTCTGATTGTAATTATTCCCTTCTTAGAGGATGGGACATAGTTGAGTAATTGCCAGGGAGATGTCAGTGTTGGAGCTGGAATGAAACAGCTTCCTCAGGTACACGGCTTGTTGTGTTGCAAACGTCCTCAGTCCTATTACAGGAATGGTGTCAGGGCCAAATGCCTTTGTCATATCTACAGTGTCCAGCTGTTGCTTCATATCACGTGCAGTGAATTGAATTGGTTGAAGACGGGCATCTGTGATTCTGAGGGCATCATATTGAGGGTGAGGTGGGTAATCGACTAAAACTTCTGGCTGAGGATGGTGCAGATACTGCATCTTTTACATGGATGTACAGGGCTGTTCCATTATTTAGGATGGGGATATTTGTGGATTCCTCTCCACCAGTAAGTTGTTTAATGGTCCATCGACTTTTATGCATGGATTTGAAAGGAAGACAGAGCTTAGATCTGATTTGTTACTCTTGGGATCATCTCTCTCTCTCTGTATCAGATGTTAGTCCTGCTGTTTGTAGTGTAACCAGTTAAATGTGGTAGCTTTAATGGATTGTCATCAGGTTTAGGTGTACGTGATTCCGACCCGACCATGTTCACCCACACTCATCACTGACCCATGGATCAGCTTGATGGAAATGGTAGATGGATGGACTATCCTGGGGATAAGTTACAGATTGTCATTGAAATCTACAGCATCAGATGATAACCCAGTTTTAGCTGCAATATCTACAATTCAATTCTACTGACTGCCCCCGCCTCCACCGCCCCCCCCCCCCCCCAGTTCACACCGAGACCTATTCACCATTCAGCCCTGTATGCAGTGCCCTATTCTGGTTTCTGATGCGGAAATACTTCCATTTTCATATTCTCATTCTACTGGAAGTCTTTCCTTGGTGTCACGCCTCCAATTTGTTACATAAACAATCTCCATTTAAGGTACTAATCTGAATCTTTTCCTTTCAGTAATGCCATCTTCTGTATTTGAAGTGAATGTGTTTCCTTCTGTTTTTTTCCCTTGACCATGAATCAGAGCTCTGCAGTATCGGTGATGCCAGCCTTATGCAGTTTTAGAGTCAAGGAACTTGTCACCATGCGTTACTGTTCAGTTCCCAGTGTACAGCTCTCCATGATGGACAGGATGTTTGAGCATCTTTGGCAATATGTTGTTGGAAATTGTTCAAAACCAGAAATTGCTGAAGAAATTGCGAAAGATGTTGCAGAATTTTCTGGAGTGTATACAGAGTTAAACTTTCAGGTCCGGTGAACCTTCTATAAAGGTTTTTTATTTTTATTTCCAGTATCCATAATTATTTGTTTAATTGAAAAATTGTTCTGTGCCTATTCATTTCTGGAGAAACTCAACAGGTCTGTCAACATCTGCAGAGAAAGAGAAACAGAGTTCCAGTCCAGTGTGACAATTATTTAAAACAGAATACAATTGCAAAATGGTCTTTTAGTCCCTTGACAGAGGTGGAGAAAAGAGGGTGTGGCAAAAGAAAAACGTGTTTTTAGCAGTGGTGCAAGAAAAGATTCTGTATAACGGGTCGAATTTAAGGTGTGAATTATCAATTGAATGCAAGATAAAGAAGACACAACCACACAAAGTCATACGGAGGCCAGGAGGGAGAATGTTGACCATGTGGTATTATATAAATCTGGCCACAGATACGTTTTCACTGTCGTCATCATCACCCCTTTTAGATAAATGAATTCAGGTGCTTGACTTCTTATTGGCACTAATAAGCGTTTCATGCTGCCTTAGTGTTGTAACATGGAGAAAAATAATCACAGCATGACGTTTGGGCTGAGTGATGGTTACCTGTCATTTTTAATATTGCTTCAATTTTCCAGTGCTTATCTTTAAATGCTTGTTCTTGAAGTTAGCATCAGGTGGAGTGTAGGATGTTGAGGAATGACATTATAGAAACTTATAAAATCATGAGAGGTATGGTTAGGGTGAATAGCCAAGGTCTTTTCCACAGGATCAGGGAATCCAAACATACTGGGAATAGGTTTATGGTGAAAGAGGGCAGATTTAATAGGGACTAAAGGGCAGCGTTTTTACACAGAGGATGGTGGGGGTATGGAATGAGCTTCCAGAGGAAGAGTGCGAGATGCAAGAACAGCTACAACATTTAAAACTCATTTGGACAAACACATGAATGGGAAACATTTAGAGGCACATGGACCTAATGAAAGCAGATGGGACTAGTGTAGTTTGGAAAACGTGGCCAGCATAGACATTTAGAAAAGCTTCACGCAGAGTCAGGGTGGTTTTGTGAAAGGGAAATGATATTTTGCCAGTAAAATCATGCAAAGTGTTTCTGGAGATGCCCGAAAATGTAAAAGTGGACTTGATGGGATCTGGTGGACACGAGGCTTTCCAGAGATTTTCCACAAGGTATTACAAAACAAAAGTTCATACACAAAACAGAAGCTCCAGGACGTCGGATACTGTATTAACGTGGGATGATGATTGTTTAACACAGAAATCGGAGAGTCAGGATTAATGGATCTTTATGGTAAATGTTTATCTGCTGGAGTACCACAAATATCAGTCCGATGGCATCAGTTATTTGCAGTCTATACTGACAGCCTGAAGGAGGGAGCTGAGTGCAATATTTATCCGAGTTTGAGGATGACACTGAGAATCAAAAGGCAGGCTGTTATTTAATAGGGAGGACTTCCAGAAAAGGAACAGTAAAGGCATTGGAGTCTTCCTGTGTATGAAACATAAAGTCAGCATGATGATGCAGCAAGGAACTCGGTTGGTACATTAGGTGGTTTCCTGGGAAGAAAGGGTTGTGTTATTGAGAATCTCTAAGATGGTGAGGCGATAATTCATCGGGGTTTCAATGAATGAGGAGTGATAATGCTGAAAAATACAAGACACAGAAGGGGTTGAAGAAGATAGATGTTGAGAAGTTGTTTCCATTCTTGAGCAAAGTGTCGAACTCGATGATATAGATACTGAATAAGGAACATCAATTTCAATCTGAGATGCAGAGTCATAGCTTCTCTCCGAAGGTAGTGAATGTCTGGAACTCCCTAACCCAGAGAGGTGTGGAGGGATACAACGAGTCGGCAAGAGAGTGGAGTTGAGCCCTGGGGTAGATCAGCCATGTTCTTATTAAATGACAGGGTTAGCTTGAGGGGCCGATTGACCTACTCCTGTTCCTATTTATTAATTTCACGTCAAGCTTTTGGAAAGTAATGGGTTATTTTGCTGGAAATCGTGTTGTACAATATTGCATTCAGGGAGAGCAGAGGATTTGTTGTTTTAACCCTGGGTGGCTATGTGGCTGTATTCCCAGCGTATCTGGGTCTGCAACATGACCCACATCTGGAGCAGAAGTTACAGAGAGGAGAAGCCTGGAAACAGGGACTTGGGGGTGGGGGTGGTGGTCACTTCCTGATCCAGCCTGGCTTTTCCAAGTACATTTCCAAAACTACACCTAACCATCGGAGTGGCCTCGATCTGCCCCTGTTTAGCAGGTCCCAGGGCTGAATGGCACAGCAGAACATAGGGCTGAGGGATACAAGTAGGCCATTCGGTCCTTTCACACTACTCAACCAGTAAATAAGGTCATGGCTCATCTAATTGCGATCCCAGCTGCACGTTTCCTTCCATGCACCATTATCCCTGATTCACCTGTACATGAAAAAGCAGACAAAGCTAGCTTCGATGTAATATAAAGGTCCAGCCACGCCAAACTTCTGGGAAAGAGAATTCCCACTTGACTGAAATCCCACATTATGAATTTATCCAAATTCCTGCTCTGACGGAGGTTGGAGGGTGTCACTGTTTCCTTTTATCATCCCATTCCTCCACTGTTGACACCAAACTTTAAATGTAACCAGGTTGGTGATATGGCCAATGATAAAGTTCTCAGATTGAGTCAGGTTCAGTGACAGGAACAAGTCATGCAGATTTCTTTATTCAGCCACAAGTGACTAACCGAACTAACAGATGCGCATGGTGGATCTGTGGTTAGCACTGCTACTCCCAGTAGCTGCGTTCAATTCCAGCCACGGGCAACCCTCGATGTGGATTTTGAACATTCTTCCCAGCTCTGTGTGGGTTTCCTCCCAGTGTTCCAGTTTCCTCCCACAGTCCAAAGATATGCAACTTAGAGCAGATTGGCCAAGCTAAATTGCCCATAGTGCCCAGAGATGTGCAGGTTAGATAGTTTAGTCATGGGAAATGCAGGGTTACATGGAGAGAGTAGGGGGGCAGGTACAGGAGGGGATACTGTTCCGAGGGTCAGTGTGGACTTGATGAACGGAATGCCTTGCTTCCACACTGTAGAGATTCTATAAAAAAAACAACAAGAAGTTTGGACTATACAGACACCCAGTGGGTATCTATCTGATCACTCTCCTCTAGTTTTGTATGTTTCAATAAGATCGCTTCTCATTCCACGATTAACCTGTTAAAGCCTTCATAATATAAGACCATCATTCCTGGAATACATGATGTGAAACATCTCCGAACTGCTTCCAATTTAATTATATTCTTTCTCTGGTAAGGAGACAAAAATAATCTCAGCCACAGATCAGTTTAATTTTTGTTTTCTCAGTGGTGAGAGTACTTGGAACTCTCTTCCCTGCACAGCATTGGAGGCAGAGATATTGAATATGTTTGAGGCATAGACAGAAGGTTCATAAATAATAACGGAGTCAAGGATAATTGGGAAATGGTAGGAATGTGCAGTGTTGGGGAAATGCTGACAGTGGTACAAAATTACACTGCTCCAGAACATCCAGGAATATAATGCAAAATGAAATGATAATATCGACAAAATGTTAAGGTGAAATCCAAGATGGTGGCGATCTGAAAGGCCTGCTTTGTTGGGCTCTGCATCACAGTACGGGCAAAGTGGTTCCCTCACCCACTCCATCCCAGCCATTTTCTTAAAATACTTAGTTTTAGAAAGTTTTGATAGCTGTAGTCGTCTTAGTTTGTGTAGTTTTTAAGCTTTATGAGACTTTGTTTATTAATGATCAATTATTCGAGTTCTTCCTCTCTCGAATTCAAATGTTGATACAGTGTGTTCTGGATAATTATGTGCTTAAATTGTGTACCTGGAACATTAAGGGGAGCCATTGGCCAGAAAAGAGGAAAACTTTACTTTCTAGTCTTAAAAAGAGAGGGTGGATGTTGTCCTATTGCAGGAGATGCACCTTGATGACAAAGAACATTTGACATTACAGCAGGTCGGGATTGATAGGGTTTATTTCTCCTCTGTTAATGCTACGAGTAGGGGAGAAGCCATAATGGATAAAAAGAGTCTTTCATTTAACCTACTAGTTTGTATTTGACTCTCACAGGAGGCTCATAATCCCCAAAGCCTTGAACTATGGTAAATAATACAGTATTTTGAATGTTTATTGAACCCCTGGCGCACCCTCTTAAAATCCTGGTAGATGCATTTTCTTAACACAGATATCTTGCAACGTGGCACATTATTGTAGAAGTTTTCAGAAGACTTATGGACCCCACGGTGGACAGAATGTCCAAAAGTGCTCCAATACCCTCGTTATAATGTAAGCAATTCGTGGATATGTGTGCAGAACGAGAGCTGGTGGATGTCTGGAGGCAGATCTACCTCACAAGTAGGGCTTTTATTATCGTCTTTAACTGGCAGAAATGCCGCACGAGGGTTGATATCTTCCCCATCCCTGCAACCATCTTAGATTCGGTGGCATCCTACACAATTGGGAATATTACCATTTTTGACCATGCAGCAGTATACTTATTGATTAAGAGCAATATAGCAGGTTTGAGATATTGGCGGATGCATCCCTTTATTGTTAAGACTAGTTAGATCATTGAGTATTTAGATTAGATTACTTACAGTGCAGAAACAGGCCATTCGGTCCAACAAGTCCACACCGACCCGCTGAAGCGCAACCCACCCAGACCCATTCCCCGACATTTACCCCTTCACCTCACCCTACGGGCAATTTAGCATGGCCAATTCACCTTACCTGCACATTTTTGGACTATGGGAGGAAATGGAAGCAACCGGAGGAAACACACACAGAATGCGTAAACTCCACACAGTCAGTCAACTGAGACGGGAATGGAACCCGGGTCTCTAGCACTGTCAGGCAGCAGTGCTAACCATTGTGCCAATGTGCCAGCAGGCCGCCGACTGCAATGAATTCAGATCTTTCTCAGCCATTAAATCAGATTCAACCAGTAACTCATCCACTCTATGGGAAATTGTTAAGGCTTATGCCAAGGGAATAATTATTCCTTAGGATGCAGCAGAAGGGGGAGCAGGAACGCTGGTTTGAGGCACAGCTGAGGGCAGCCAAGAGGGCATACTGTGATTGTCCCTCAGTGGCTAAGCTGCAGAGGATCACAACGCTTCGGTCTACAGTGAATTCCACGCTCGCACAGACAGCCAAGAAGGAACTTACTTTTGCAAAACAAAGGCTGTTTGAACATGGTGATAAACCAGGCAGGTATTTAATCTATCTTGCCAGGAAAACGAGCGCCTCTCTCAAGCCGTTTCCTCAACTAGGGAATTTACTGGGATCCTTACCTTCAATTCCAAAATATTAATGCCTCCTGTCCGAGATTTATTTCCGAATTATTTTAGACTGAGCATTTTGGATTAAGATAGATTAAGATGGAGTTGTTTTTCAAGAACCTGGGTTTTCCAGGAGTAACTCCTGAAGAAGTGTTGTGCCTTAATGCATCATTGTCAGCGCAGGAGGGTGTGAAGCAGCTTCAGAATGTAAAGGTGCACGTTCCTGACGGATTTCCGAGAGAGTTGTATAAATAATTTATAAACATGTTGTCAGGGCTGATGTTGAACATGTTCCTTCAATCGTACAGTCACTAACCCTCCCTCCATCCTTAAGAGAGGCTCATCTCTCTCTGATGCTGAAGAAAGGAAGACCCTGGAGGATTGTGCTTCTTACACGCCAATCTCACTTTTAAATGTTGGTTTCAAAATCCTGTCTGAGACCCGTGCATTAAGGCTGGAAACTTTGCTGCCTTCTGTTGCCAAAGGGGACCAAACAGGCTTTATAAAGGGCCGCAAATCTTCCTACAATGTGAAGAGGTTATTCAATATGATCCAAGAGTGTCAACAACAATCTGTCCAGGGATTATTGATCTGTTTAGATGAGAGAAGGCATTTGATTGGGTTGAGTGGCCGGATCTCTTCTGTGCATTGGAATAGTTTGGTCTACGCAAAGTTTTTATCAAGTGGGTGAGGTTCCTTTACATCGATCCTCTGGCTGTTCTTCTCACTAATGGTGTGCCAGCCAGTAATGTTAATATTTCTCCAGGCAGCCGACAAGGTTGACACTTTTCACCATTGTTGTTTACGTTGGTGACTGAGCCACTGGCGGAGGCCATCCGTAGGGATGTCAACATATCTGCCTCAGAAGTGGGATAGAAGTCACGAAAGATTACATTGTATGCAGATGAGGATCTTATGTTTTTGTCAAGTTGCGCAATTTCGGTAGTTCATGTGATGCAATGCATTGATTCGCTTGTTGCCTTTTGGGGGGTTAAGATTAATTTTACAAAGTTGGAGGCCATGCCTATGGGAGGTCTGAGGGAAATACCTGATACTGAGGCCAAATCCTATTTCCTTTTAAATGGTCACGGGGGTGGTTTCCCTATTTCAGTATATTCATTACATTTGTCTTTGATCATTTATTTAACATGAACTATGTCCATTTGTTTGACAAAATTAAGCAAGACCTTCAAAGATGGGCGGCAGTTCCAATATTCTGGCTAGGTCGGATAGCTGTTATTAAAATGAATATCCTTCCTCATTTGCTATACCCTGTGTAAATGCTTCCTTTGATGTTTTCCGACAGATATTTCGGAAATGTAATGGCTGGTTTAGCCCTTTTATTTGATACCATAAGCGATTCTATATCAAGCTAACAAAATTGCTACCTCCCTAGAGATTGTGGGGTTAGATCTCCATGATTTAAAACAATCAATTAAGTTCTTTTATCACCCTATGTTCGTGCCTGGGCCGCTGAGGTCTCTTCATCAATATGACATTGAGCCCTCTCAGACAAAGTGAACCCTTATTGGTCTGTTGTTCTTAGATAAAATGACAACATTTATGTAATATTGACATAAATTAATGATCATCAATACTGTTAAAACTTGAATGACAATGCGTCAGATCGAGAGCATTACAGCCCTCATGTTTCTTACTCCTGTAATTGGTATAACGGGCTGTCAACCGGGGATAATGGATTCCAGGTTTAATCTGTGGGCAGTCAGGGTTGTGCCTTGCTTGAGTGATTTAGAATTAGTAGAATCCCTACAGCGTGAATACAAGCCCTTGGGCCCAGCAAATCCATTTTGACTCTCTGGAGACGCACCCCAACCATCCTATATTTACGCTGACTAAAGCCAAAACCTACATATCCCTGAACATTATGAATGAGTTATCAATGGCCAATTCATCTAACCTGCACATCTTTGGACTGGGGGAGGAAGCCCACACAGACACAGTTAAGAATATACGAACTCCACACAGCCAGTCACCCAGGGCTGGAACCAAACCCGTCACCCTGGTGCGGTGAGTCAGCAGTGCAAACCATTGAGCCCACCACATGTTACTTGAGGGAGAAACATTGATATCATTTGATCAAATAACTCGTCAGTATATACTACCGAGTAGAGACCTCTTCTCTTTTTGTTCCAGATTAGAGATTTGATTAAAAAACGCAATTTTAACAGACACTTATAGATCCGATACAGAGAAGCAGGTGATTGTTTGAAAGAATATACTCTCTGTCAGTTCCCTGTATCATTTGTTGGTGAGTGTCCCCTCAGACAAGACTGTGCAGCTTCGTGACGTCTGTGCCAGGAAGTTGGGGGTTTACATCCTTTCGGAGACATGGGAGGATATTTGTGAAAATGCTTGAAGGATTTTGATCTGTAATAGAACCCATTACATGCAGTTGAAAATTCTTCATAGGTTCTATCTGACCCAAGATTTTCACTCAAATTTCAAAGTTGGATTATCTTCAGCGTGTCCTAAATTCTGAATGACTACAGACACTCTTACTCATTGCATGTGGTCCTGCTGCAGGCTTCGTATATATTGGAGCTCTGCGTTAGGTGTGGTAGAGTGGGTCTTGGGGACCGAATTGGAGATGGACCCGGTTTCTATTTTCCTGGGCCTGCCCAGAGTATCTTACTCAGATGCACATGGGAAAAAAAACCTTATGTGCTTACTTTCTGTGCTAGGAAAGATATTCTGTGGTGTTGGATGTCTGAAAACTCCGCGGGTCTGTTGGGTTTTTGTAAGCTCATCATGGAGAATATCCCTTTGGACTTTCTCACCAGCATGGTGCACCTAAAACAGAGATAAGTCATAGAGTCATAGAGATGCACAGCATGGAAACAGACCCTTCGGTCCAACCAATCTATGCTGACCAGATATCCCAATCTAGTACTACCTGCCAGCACCTGGCTCATAACCTTCCAAACTCTTCTTATTCATTTACCCATCCAAATGCCTCTTAAATGTTGCACTTGTATCAGCCTCCCCAACATCACCTGGCAGCTCATTCCATACATGTGCCACCCTCTGTGTGAAATAGTTGCTTCGAAGTTCTTTATTGTATCTTTCCCCTCTCACACTAAACCCATACCCTCTCGTCCTGGACTCCCCGACTCCAGGGAAAAAAAACTTTACCGATTTACCCTATCCATGCCCCCCTCATAATTTTCGATGAGAAAGCGAGGACTGCAGATGCTGGAGATCAGAGCTGAAAATGAGTTGCTGGAAAAGCGCAGCAGGTCAGGCAGCATCCAAGGAGCAGGAGAATCGACGTTTCGGGCATAAGCCCTTCTTCAGGAATGAGGAAAGTGTGTCCAGCAGGCTAAGATAAAAGGTAGGGAGGAAGGACTTGGGGGAGGGGCGTTGGAAATGCTATAGGTGGAAGGAGGTCAAGGTGAGGGTGATAGGCCGGAGTGGGGTGAGGGCGGAAAGGTCAGGAAGAAGATTGCAGGTTAGGAAGGCGGTGCTGAGTCCGAGGGATTTGACTGAGACAAGGTGGGGGGAGGGAAAATGAGGAAACTGGAGAAATCGGAGTTCATCCCTTGTGGTTGGAGGGTTCCTAGGCGGAAGATGACGCGCTCTTCCTCCAACCGTCATGTTGCTATGGTCTGGCGATGGAGGAGTCCAAGGACCTGCATGTCCTTGGTTGAGTGGGAGGGGGAGTTGAAGTGTTGAGCCATGGGGTCGTTGGGTTGGTTGGTCTGGGTGTCCCAGAGGTGTTCTCTGAAACCTTCCGCAAGTAGGCGGCCTGTCTCCCAAATATAAAGGAGGCCACATCGGGTGCAGCGGATGCAATAGGTGATGTGTGTGGATGTGCAGGTGAATTTGAGGCGGAAAGCTGTGGTTACATGTTTCTCCACACTCGGCAGTGATCTAACACAGTGTTACCGAACAATGCAACAGCCTGGGTTTATATATGAATGAACCAGTGCGGTCTGCACAGCTTCCCAAGCTGGACATTTAGCCCAGGATTATAGATCAAGTTTGGTGTGGGCTGCACAGAGTTCCATTCTGGATATTGCTGGGTTGCATTCAGCAGTACACTAGCCGGATCTACACAGTGCTCCATCCTGAAAGTATAATGGATGGGCTGGTTATGTGATTTGGATTGCGAATGTGAGAGTACTAAACATCTGGCAATGCCTTTATTTTGAGTTTTCATTCTTGTGATTGGACCCTTCAAACAGGGCTCATCCTGTTTGACCCATCCTTCTGGATGAGTCAAGGTGAGTGTTGTTTCAGCATCTGAATCTGCAACATGACCAACAGTACCAACAAAAGGACCAGAGGCTGCAGAGAGCGGACTCTCCGTGTAATGGAATGAGGGAATCACATTCAGATCAGCCGTGGTCTTAGTGAATGTTGGGACAGGATTGACCGGACCACTAATGCAACTCATATATTTCTGTTTGTTCCAAGCAAACTCCCCTTCTCTCCCAGTGTCCCATACTGGCGGAGAGGGAGTCACTTCCTACTGTCCTTGCATAACAGCATGCTGGGGCCTCACTAACCTCCAGATTTCCCTGTGCCCCAGTTTTGAGCTCTGAGTGACTCCCTCCTGTCCCTGTGTCCCAGTCTCAAGCAGTTCAATGACTGCCTCCTGTTCCTGTGTCCCAATCTTGAGCAGCTGAGTGACTGCCTCCTGATCCAAGGTTTGCGAAAGTAAATGTCCTCCTCCTGCTACTGACTAACATGCTCCAATAGCTCTGTGCTCACCTGCTGCTCCTGTGGAATGATCTTGAGGGCCTCAATGGCCTCTTCACATTACTTACAGCTTCTCTTGACTAAAAGCCTTTCCCCTGTTTCTGTATAACACCATTAAAATCTGAATGATGTATTTTTGTATTTTACTCTCAGCAATTCAGCAAACAAGCTGAGTGACAGAATTCAGAAGCTGAAGAGCCTCCTCCTGTTCCTGTGTTATACACTCAAGAAGCAATAGAGTCTCAGAGATGTACAGCACGGAAAAATACCTTTCAGTTTGATCGTCCATACCGACCAAATATCCTAAATAAATCTCGTCCCCCTTGCCAACACTTGGCCCATCTCCCTCTAAACATTTCCCATGCATGTATCCATCCAAATGTCTTTTAAGTGGTGTAACTCTACCTGCCTCCACCACCTCTTTTGGCTGTTCAATCCATACACACAGCAGTCTCTGTGTGAAAATGTTGTCTCTCATGTTCCTTTTTACATCTTTCACTTCGCACCTTAAATCTTTGTCTTCTAATTTTGGACTCGCCTATCCTGGGTAAAATACCTGGACTGTTTGCCTTATCTTTGCTCCTCATGATTTTATAAACCTTTTTAAGGTCACCCATCAGCCTCAACACTTGAAAATAGCCCCAGCCTATTCAAACTCTCCCTGTGACTCTAACCCTCCAACACCTGCAACATTCTTTTAAATCTGTTCTGTACCCTTTCAGGTTTGACAACGTATTTCCAACAGTGGGGAGAACAGAATTAAAGGCAATATTACAAAAGTGGCCAAACCAATGTCCTGTACAGATGCAACATGTCATGCAAACGCTTAGACTCAAAGCACGTACCAATAAAGGGAAGATCACCAAGTGCCTTCTTCACTGCGCTGTCTACCTGTGACAGCACTATCAAGAAACTGAGAACCTGCATCACAAGTTGACACAGTAGCTCAGTGACTAGCATTGCTGCTTTCAGAGCGCAGCGATCTGGGTTTAATTCCATCTTTGAATGACTGCCTGTGTGGAGGTTGCACATTCTCCCCGTGTCTGCATGAGTTTCCTCCGGATGTTATGATTTACTCCCACAGAATAAAGATATACAGACAGATAAGGGTAGAATGGCCGTCCTAAATTGAGTAAAGTACCCAGGGATGTGTAGGCGAGTTGGATTAGCCATGGGAAATGCAGACTCAGGGGGATAGGGTAGGGCTTTGTCCAGTGGGATACTGTTTAGAGCTTCGGTGTGGCCTCGATGGGTAGAATAGCCTGTTTCCTCACTGCAGGCATTCGTTACTTTCTATGGAGTTCTCCTTGATTGGCAGCTTTCGACAGGAACCTAACTATATGACCTGCCTTGATTTGTCTTTCCAAAATGCAACACCTCACATTTAACTAAAATAAACCCCATCTGCCACTCCTCGGTTCACCTAAGCAAAGTTCCATTATAATCTGAGAGATATTCTTCACTGTCGACTACACCAACCAATTTGGTATTGTCTACCAACTTACTGACCATACTTCATATACTCAAATGCAAATGATTTGTATCAGTGACAAAAGGCAGTGGACCCTCTATTGATCTTTGTGGCACGTCACTGGTCACAGGTCTCCAAGTTTAATGAAGAAATGTCCACTGTCACGCCCTGTCTCCAATATTCAAGAAGATTTTGGATCTAAATGGCGAGCTCTCACTGGATTCCAGGCAGTCTGACATTGCTAACCAGTCTACCATGTTTTCTTAAATAATGTCACTATGTTATCAGCCCTCCAGTCTTTTGACACCTCGCCTGTGGAAATCAACGTTACAAATGTGTCAGCAAAATGCTGAGTAATCTCTTTCCTAGCTTCCCACAAACTTCTGGGATACAACTGCTCAGGTCCCAGGGATATGTTCACCTTTATGTGTTTTAAAATGTCCAACACCTCCTTGTAATATAGACACTTTTCAAGGTATCACTATATATTTCTTCATTCTCTTGCTCTTGTAACCTCTTCCACATTAAATTCTGAGGAGAAATACTTGTTTAGCCTCCCTCCAATCTGCTGTGGTTCCACACATAGGTAGCCTCACTGATCTTTAAGGAGCCCTATTCTCTTCCTAGTTAATCTTTTGCCATTAAAGGATTTGTAGAATTTCTTCAATACCTCGTTAACCCTATTTCTAAAGCCATCTCATGTGCACATTTTTCTGGCCCGATTTCCCCAATTACTATATACTTGTTGTCCTTATACACCTCTCGGGTTTCAGTTGATCTCAGCTCTGTTTACCTGACATATGCCTCCTTCCTTACCTTGACCAGACCATCAACATATCTAGCCATCCAGCACTCCCTGCACCCACCAGCCTTGCTCTCTCACGAATGGGAACACGTTGGCTCTGGACTCTCTGAAACCAAGTTTTGATGGCCTTGCATTTTCCAACCATCCCTTTACCTGTGAATAGGGTATTCCAATCAGCCTTTCACAAGGCTCACATAACACATTCAAAATTGTCCTTGTTCAAAGTTAGAACCTTAATGTTTACATCAGGTCTTTCCAATTCCAAAACTTATTTAAAACTAATATTTATGTGTATCAGACTTGAAAGTTAAATAAACGCTTCCTGCCCTCTGTAACAGGCTCGAGAGGCTGAATAAGCTCCTCCTGTCCCTCTGTAATAGACTGGAAAGGCTGAATGGCCTCTTCCTGTCCTTGTGAAACAGACCCGAGACATTAAATGCCACAGCAACCCGTGGATTATGAGCAGCCGTTAAACTGTATCTGATGGAGTTCCATCCCTTCTCAGTTACAGAAACACAAACAGCACAATGTACTCCAGGTGCCCTCTCAGTAACACCTCATACAGCTGCAGTGACACATCTCTTCGTTTTGAATTATTCTGTTGGCAAAATGTACAATATTCTAGATTTCCACCTTTTCAAGTATTAACAGGCTAATATGGGCTGAATGGCCTTCTCTTATCCCTTTGTAAGAGGTCCATAGGGAAAGAATTGCTTCGGCCAGTTGCTGAGCAGCAGTCTCAATGCTCTGTCTCAAGGTTATGAAAGGAGTTGATAACAGGGCACTTAAAACCAGGTGTATCCTCACAGTGGTCAATAAGTGTTATACTTTGGGTTAAGGTATCTACAAACTTGCCCACCTAATTTTTTTATCTGCAACTGATCTGTTATTTTATAACTGTCTCCTTTCATAAACAGAGTGGAACATCTATAAACAGTGTTGTGTTAATACTCTCATATACAAGTTAAAAAAAAGATTTAAAAGATTTAAAGATTTATGGTCCATCCCTCAGCAACCCTCATCCATTCCATCCAAACCCAGTTAATGTTCCCTTTTATAGTGATATGAAAAGTGATGTGTGGAACTGGTTAACTGAGCCTGTTTGATTAGCCATGATTTGGAGATGCCAGTGTTGGCCTGGGGTGTACAAAGTTAAAAATCACACAGCACCAAGTTATAGTCCAACAGGTTTAATTGGAAGCACATTAGCTTTCGGAGCGACGCTCCTTCATCAGGTGATAGTGGAAGACACACTTCTAGGGCACAAAATTTATTGCAAAAATTTACCAGTGAGATGTAACGGAAATTAGACATTGAAAAATACCTTGATTTTCTCTTGAGTCTTTCATCTGTTTGAATACCATGATAGTTTCATTTCCTACATGTGTAAATCACAAGACTTTTTTCTTTTAAAGTTGCATTCTCAGGTTAACTGTAACAATGAGTGATAGCTGGATAATATGTTGAAGGTGTTCACCTCCTGTGTTCTCTGTCTATACCATGATGCTTAGATTGATTCTAATTTGAAAGGTGAGATAACAGAGTTTTACATGAATTCCTGCAGTTTTTGAGCAAAGTACAATGTAACTCTGCAAGTACAAATTCACCCCACAAAATATATGTGTGCATGTGGGTCTTTGTCTGTTTATGTGTGGGTTTGTCTTGGTTGGGGGTTGTGAGCGTGAGAGGGAGTGTATTTGTGTGTATAATGATATAGAGTGTCTTAAGTCTGTGAGGGGGTGCATGTGTGAGTGTGGGAGTGTGTGTGTATCTGTGGTGGGCGGGAGTTGAGTATCAGTGAGAGAGAGTGTGTATGCGTGTGCATGAGTGTAGAATGGTCTAAGTCTCTGATCGGATGCCTGTGTGAGTGTGGGTGTCTGTAAGTATGTGTGTGAGTGTCTGTGTGCGTGCCTGTGTACATGTATGTCCATATGTATGTGCGTGTATAGGAGTGCCTGTGTGTGTGTGTGTGTGTGTGTGTGTAGTGCAATGGTGGTCACCTGTAGTGTGACATGAACCCAAGGTCCCGGTTGAGGCTCTCCCTATGGGAACCGAAATTAGCTATAAGCCTCTGTTCGGCCACTGTTCGCTGCTGCCTGTCCCGAAGTCCATGTTTAAGGATGGTCACCAGAAGGTCCGAGGTTAAATGTCCTGGACCACTGAAATGTTCCCCAACTGGTATGGAACACTCCTGCCAATTGATTGTTGTGCGGTGCCCATTCATCCGTTGTCATAGCCTTTGCTCAGTTTCCCAGTGTTTGTTCAGTGACTGTGATTAATGCCAATCTCCATGGATTCTAATTATCCCAGTTGAGGGTTTCCATCTTTTAATGATAAATTGACGCCGTTCAATGTGTTATCCCATAACATGAGTGGGAGCATCACCGACAGCAGTGACAGGGATCAGCAGATTTAGTGAGGGGTTGGGGGGGAGGAGAGATCAATCTGAGAACATTAGACTGGAATGTTCCAACAATGGATCAGAATCTGAGAACATTAGACTGGAATGTTCCAACAATATATCAGAATCTGGGAACATTAGACTGGCATGTTCCAACAATATATCAGAATCTGGGAACATTAGACTGGCATGTTCCAACAATAGACAGGAGTTTATCCAATTATGTTTGGCGTCTTTCTGCATTTTATTGGTGGTCATTATCAATGCGGATTTTTTACGCTCTTCTCATTATTCAATATTTTTATTATCCTTTCCTGGCTATCGTTGGTGTTCCTGGTAAGTGTCACTGTCCAGATTGTTTTCTACAAACCGGTAGTCTCTGTATTACTGTTCTTTTATATAGTCTACATTTCTTGTCACTATTATTTTCCTGTTGAAACTCTCAATCCATATATCACTCTCCAGACCACTACTAACTACATCAATTAATGTGTTTAATTACTGTCTCCCTCTCTGAGCTGGCAGTGTTACTCACTATGTTTACTTACTCAGTTCCAGTGGAGAACTACAATTTATTGTATCATTGCCTTTGTTATTTAAATATGAATAGCATGGAGGTCACTCTCTACTGTTCTGGTTACAAACTCCACTTCCTTCCACTGTTTCCATTTCATCCCTGACCAATATCTGCGGCTGAAGCTGACGGGTCACAACTGTGGGTGATCCCTTTGACCATGAGCTGATTCCTGACAACATGCCCTGCCCATTTCTAACTTGAAATACTCACCACTCCAGAATATACCTCACTGGTTTATTTCACCTGCTGTTTGAACCTTGAGCTATGAAATACAGTCTTAATGAAGCCAATAATCTGCTGCTGACACTCCCGGCTTCAAACCTTCCAAAGCAAATCTGATTCAAACTCACATCAAACTCCCATCCATCTGTCATTCATGTGCATGCCGATGTATATTGCTGTTGTGTCTGGCAATGCCTTTATTTTTACATTCTCAAACACTTTATCTCATCTGTCCATGAAACTTCTCTCGTTCTCTCTCTGTCGATTAACAAAAAGCCTGCCAGTTGTTCGTATTTAAAATAGTTTCCTCCATGTGCGTTCCTTCCCAAACAATGAGTTTCACATTCAACCACGCCAATCACACACACACACGCACTCTCTCTCAGTCTCTAATGAACACACACACAGCAAATGTTCTTATTGTCGATATTGTAGTAATCTGATGCGAGTATAGTTAGCATATGACAGTAAAATTAACAATTCTCTCCATGCTGGGCAGAAAGTGCAGTTTACTGAGCAACACACTAGCATGCTCTGCACAGCTCTCCATGTTGGGCTGTCATCTTGTCCCAGTTTATGTTGTTTATGTTTTTTTCTGTCAACCAAATTCAGAAATAGATGTAACAAACCATTTCCGCTGATCTGACAATGCCTTTCTTCAATGTTCTCATTCTTGTAAGTTTACACTCAAAGATCTCACTTCTCCAGTTAATCCCACTGCCCTGTCTTTTTCCCCATATTTCCACAACATCTTTTCAGTCAATTAACTGTCTCTTTCTGTCTTTAATGTGAATCTTTCTGTCCCTCTGTATCTTTCCCTGGCCTTTGTATATGGATCTCTAGTGTGTCGAGTGCTGACATTGTGAAGCTCAGTAACAGTGAAATGGTGTGTGTCAGGCTGTTGTTCACTTTCCGGTATGTCCCATGTGAAAGTCCATGGACAGTGGTGTTTCAGACGTTATGAGACACAGCCTTGTAACTTGGTCTGTACCTGTATTTGTCCTCTCAGGTGATCTTCCGATCGAGGAAGCCCTCAAGTAAAGGGCCAGGGATCTAAAGTGTGTGACAATGCTGTCACTTTTAAAAAAAGATTAATTTCTCCTTTCCTTAAATAAGAGATCTTAAAGGCCAAACTGCCTATTGAAAACGGCTCAAGTAAATGACTTACGACGCTTTTAGGGTTTATAATAAATAGCAGTCACAACGGCCTAGTAACTTATCCCCAGCTGCTACTCTCTCTGAAACCTGACTTGATGCTGTTTCCTCCTGAATTGGAGAACTGTATGCAAGAATGTATGTCTGAATGTTCCATTTTTTTCCAAGGGATGTATTTATGGAATGTTGGTATATTGGAAGAGTTCATTTGTAGAAGGTACTGCATCCATTATTCGGTTATGGTTTCCAATAGTTAAATCATTCTAACTTCCTCTTCATTTTGTATGGATTTTCATTAGAGTCTTTAAGTATGTTGTGTTTTGCTGAATGGTGAGTGGTTTGACTAATAGCATCACATCTGGAACTCCCACTTCACATCTACCTTTAAAATAAGGAAAGGTTGGCATCCAAGCTACCTCCTTAAAATACTTTGAGTCAGTCTGGTTGGTCTATAACAAACTGGGGACTCTTGTCTGGTTCTATATCGATAATACCAAATTGGGTTTAGAATTACAATCCCGACAGTGTGCAAACAGGCCATGTGACCTAACAGGTCCACAATGATTCTCCGAGGAGTAACCTACCCAGACCCATTCCTTTACCCTATTATTACACATTTATCCTGACTAAGGCACCCAACCCACACATCCCTGAAAACTATGAACAACTAACCATGACCAATTCACCTGACATGCACATCTTTGGGTTGTGGGAGGAAACCAGAGCATCCAGAATAATCTCATGCAGTCACTGGAGAGTATGCACCAACAGACTATTGGGTTCAAAGGTCGCGTATGGAAGTTGTTAGTGTCTTTGGTTCTGGATGTTGAATTCGCTTGGTTTAAACAGTGCTTTGTGTATAAAGATTATTTCAGTCACTAAGAGTTCTATGGGTGTGGAAGAAGTGAAGTTGGGGGTTTTACAAAAGGTAATGAAGGCAAAGCTGTAGGAATTGACAGACAAGCTGGAGTTGGGGTTGTGTTTGTCTGTAAGAAAATGAGAGATAATTACAGCTAGAGCTTGGCAATTACATTTGGTGGAAACGCCATCAGAGTCTTTGGAAATGGTGAGAATTCAATTTCAGCTGAGGCACCTTGAACATGAGAAGGAATTGAAACAGTTTGAATTATGATGAAAAGTAGAAATACAAGAAAAGGAAATGAAGAAAGGGAGAAAAAGAGAGAAGAAAATCAGAGAGTTTCAACTTCAAAAGTTAGTAATAAAAGAGGAAAGTTGACATATAGGGTTGAGATGAAGGTAGATGGTAGGCTGGATAAGGAAAATAGTGAGGATGAGCAACCCCATAGCAACCAAAGGCCTGATGGGGATCTGTTTAAATACAGCCAGGCATTATCTAAATTTGATGAGAAGAATGGGGGAGCCTTTTTAATTTCATTTGAGAAAGTGGCTAAACAAATGCAGTGCACAGTGACTGTGGATTTAGTTGATTCAAACAAAGCTGGTAGGTATTTGCATCCCTATCGGAGGCGGTATCTGAGGAGGAGGAGGAGGTGAAGAAAGCCATCTGAAGTGCATATGAGCTTGTGCCAGAAGTCGACAGACAGTGTTTCAGGAATCTAAAATTGTGTCCCTGGTTAAACGCACACTGAGTTTGAAAGAATCAAACAAAGTAATTTTGAAAAGTGAGGAAGGGTATTAAAAGCAAAGCAAAGCTATAGCACTCTTAGAGAGATTCTTATTTGGAGAAGTTCAACAATTCACTTCCTGCAGTCGTGATAATTTGTGTGGAAGAGCAGAGAGTTAAAATGACAAGATTAGAAGCTGAAACGGCTGATGATAATGATTTGGTTCAGAAATCAAAGGCTGGTTTCTGTGAGGGATTGAGAAGAATGTGCGAGATCTTCTTAAAGCATATCCCTGTGAGAGTAAGGTTTATTGGCATAGGACAGGAGTAGCAGGTAAAGGGGTTCCAGCATTAAGAGGCACAGGAGCATGTAACTCTTTTATGCTGAGCCATGAGGAGATATGTCATTCAGAAGGACTATTGGAGAGATGAGAAGTGTTCCATTACGTAATGTGTGGTTGGAGCATCCAGTGGAAACATCAACAGATTTATTCCACAATGGAGAAAGAGGCCTTGAGCTTGTTGTTGGCGTTACAACATTTCAGCATTTAAATTGCCAGTAACTTACCTGAGACAAATCTTTATCACTGATCGTGACAAGGTAAAGTCTTTGGAGAAGTTTAGGGAGAAGAATCCCAGTCGGTTTCGATTGAGCTTATTATTGCTGCCATTCAGTTTGAAATTATACAGGTGACAGGGTGAGCAAACCTAAGGTTTGACACTTTGTTGAGACTTGGATGAAGAAAGACAAAGGCATTCTGTGGCAGGAGTTAAATGACTGAAATCGAATCTAGTTGTGAACATTTGTATGCTCAGAGTCAATGTAATATATATGCATTGCAGTCTACTAATAGAGGACGATTAGGAGGTCTAAAATTAATTCACCTTTGTATATTGATGGATCATTTTATTAAAGGTGAGTTGTGAGTTTACTATCACTGTAGAGAGGTTATTTTCTCTTAGGTTGTTTTTGAAGAGAGGTTCTAAAGGCAGAGGTGAAGAACTGCTGTCTGAACACAGTTTAAGTAAATAACTGAGGAGGCCTTTAGGTTTCATTAAATGGTGGTAACAATCGAAGGGCAGTGGCCAGCTCTCCCGGACCAGGTTTTCTCGTTTTGTTTTTAGCTGCAGTATTCAGAAGCTGTTGGGGATCCTCGAAGGTTTGGAAGTGTCAATACATGATCCATGGCTGCTTTTCTCTCTGAGATCTCTGTTGATGTTGATTACTCCTGGATCAGAAAAGTGCATGTAAGAATCTGTATTTGAATATATCTTTGTGCCAAGCGGTGTATACAAAGAAGGGGCGGTATCTATTGTTTGTGTAAGTGTTCCAACATATAAGCTATCCCAAAATGTTCTTTTCTTCGATTGGATTTTAAACAAAACATTTGAATAGATTATATTTTGCTTATGTCGAGAGGTTTGACCAGTCACAACATATCTGGAATGCACACTTCACATCTATGTTTAAAATAAGAATAGGTTTGGGTCTAAGCGGCCTTCTTAAAGTATTTTGCGGGGATCTGGTCTGGTCCACAACACTTGTAGCCGAGGGGTTTCTGACTGACTCCTGTAATTGAAAATTTAGTGGAGGGGCTGGAGATGGTTTGCTCGAGGTTGTGGTGTGAGCTGCCTCAGACATTCAGGGAGACCTGAAGATTTAGTGACTCAAGCCTGGATGGAGCATGGGGACTGTAGTTACAGCATCTGAGCCTGCAGCATGAACAACAAATGGAGCAGAGGCTGCAGAGAGGGGAAGCTCTGAAACCACGCAGTGAGTGTGTGTGGGGAAAGGGATCTGCTGTATCCACCCTAAGTATTCCATGAACAGCTTCCCAAGCTACACATAACCCAGGAGCAGAGTGTGAGGGGCCCTGACTGAACAAGGAGCTGATCACAGAGCGGTGTCACCTCATTCAACACGACCTGCAGCTTCACACCAGGGGGAGGATGGTGCTGCCAGAGGCTGTTAGGGTCACTGTTTCATTCAGATTCTATGATCCAGAACTTTCTAGTCCGAACTAGGTGACATATCCATCATCTCCCAGTATCTCAACATTGATGTCACCATTCGGTGAAGGAGGGTCTATCTGGTGGATGAGGTAAATACATTGTTTCTCCCACAGCAGGGAGCTGCCTGGTGTATTCAGTATAGTGGTATTCCCGATGGTGTGCATGGCATCTGCAGAATACCCATGTCAATGGGGAGAGGTAGAGGAACTGAAGGAGCTCTCGCTCTCTCTATTAATGTTACAGTATGCCCAGGCACAGTACATCATATTGGTGAATGCCCACTGTCCTGGCAGCAGTCATGGTCTCTTCATTCAGAAGCAGTCAGCCATTCCCATCGTCATTGGGTCTCCACGTAGAAAGAAATGAATATATCTTGGATAAAGGCTGTCCCCTTGATGCAGGTTTCAAAACACCATTCCCACCAACAATCAACCACATTAAAGTATTCCATGTGTACGGAGAGCAATTGGGTCACTTGGAGTGTCTGGGAGCAGACGATCAGGGATGGAGCAAAACCTCCCATGTCTGAACAGGTTTGAGTGAACCCCCCAGTACACAGTATTAATAAGTCCAAAAATCCCTCTCCATTTCAGTAACATATTGCTTTCCGTTATTCCTGTAAATGAAATGACAGGTTATATCATGTTAAATTCCACCTTCCAAACTATTATCTATTGCCTTTACCTCTCTCAATCTATCTGCAGACTCTCCACCATCTCTTGATAATTTAATCTCTTGTTTACCACAGCGACATCACCAAAACCAGCATCTGTATATCTGTTCCATCCTCGTGATCATTAATATCGACTGTAAACAGTTGAGAACTAAGTAATGGTTACTCTGTGACCCTACTGGTTCTGTTAGGTCTAACTGATTGAGACTGATTTATCCTGAGTGCCTGCTCCTGTATGATACCCAGTCCTCCCCCATTCCTGTGCAACACAGTCGAAGGGTTGAAAAAGAACAAGGAGCATCTGTGAGGAATCCAACCGCTCGATGAGGCTGATGTCAACGCGGCCTCTGTTCCAATTTCCTGCCATCTCTCCACCCTAAAACTCTAATCTCTTGTTGTAGATTGCGCCACATGAAAAAAAATCCACTCCATATCTACATATTCAATTATATTTAGCGTTTCACAGACCTCAATGAGATCTGCTTTCATTCTTATAAACTGGAGAGTATAGGCCTAAACTGCTCAATTTCTCTTCATAAGACAAACACTTCAAATAAGGAATCAATCTGATGAAGCTCTTCTGAATTGCCTCCAATGGAAATACCTCATTCTGCAGGACACCCAAACTGTACCCCAGTTGCAGCCTCACTAATGCCTTGCATAGCTACACCAACACTCCCTACCCTTCTACTCTATCCTTTTATAAATAAACACTGAAACTATGCTTGCATTTCTCATTACTTGCAGTACCTGCAGGCAGGTTTTCTGTGATATGCAAGCAGACACCCAGATCCCTCTGCACCTAAACACCTTGAACTTTCTCTCCATTTAGATAATAATTTGTCTTTCTATTATGCTGGCCATCTTGAATAGCCCCATATTTATTCACTTTAATTTTCCTTGCCAAATGTTGGCCTATTCACTCAACCTATCCATATAGTTTTAAAATCTCTTGCATTATCATTCCGAAGTAATTTCCCATCGATGTTAGTGTCATCTGAAAATGTGGCATCGTATTTTCCATCCCATCAACCGAGTACAGTAATACCATCGATTGCAAATGGTTGAGGCATGAGTACTGAAATCAATGGCACAAACTGCATTTGCCAAATGAAAATGACACATTTATTCCTCCTGACTATATTTTGTTGGTTAACCAATCCTCCATCCAAGCTAATGAATTACTCCTAAACCCATGTTGTCTGATCTTACCATTTACTCTTTGGAGAAGCGACATATCCGATACCTTCAGGAAGACCAGATATGTTCCATCTCCAGGATTCCCACGCTCCACTTTGTTTATGACATCTTCAAATAACTCAAGTAAACAATTCAAACACGATTAAGCCTTCGTAAGACCATGTTGACTCTGAGGGATTGTGGTTTAACTTTGCAAATATTCTGAACAATGGACTCTAACAATTTGCCTTCAATTACAATAGTTTATTGTTACACTTTAGTCCGTAATGTATACCATTATTATAAGTTCTTCCCTTTCGAAAACCTTCACGTTTTCTTTGAATTCCTATTTAATGGCCACACGTTTTTAAGAGATCTTTTCCAAATGCTGTGTAAGAGGTATGTGTTGCTGAATGGTATACAAACTCGATGGGCTGACGTCTTTCTGGTGTTCCCATGTTGTCATCTCCAAGGCCAGAATGACCTGCTCCTGTTGATACTTTAGAGGATTGGGAGATTATGGAATCTTGCTATTGCTGTGTAACATTTTGAGGAACTGATAGTTCTCACATTTCTCCAGAACAGGTGGAAACACTGAACTGTCTCCTCATGTATACCGGAGATGGGAGTGTGGGAGTGATTGGTCTTCTCTTGTTCCCATACAATAGACACGTGTCGAAATAACCTTTTCCTTTCTCATGAAAGAAGTCTCAGATAGTTTTTATCCTTATCCAATTCCCTTGAAATAGGCTCGGTGGGTCTGAATGGCCTCCTGTTTTCCCAGTGTAACAAATCTCCAGTCAATGTGTGATCTCTTCAAGTTCCTATGTGACAGACTTGAGGAGGCTGAATGGACTGATCCTGTTGCTGTTTAACAGTATACTGGTGCAGCACGGCCTACTGTTATAGGCTCGAGTGGCTGATTGGCCTCCTTCTGTAAATGTATATCAGGCTCCAGGGGCTGAATAGCCTCATCCTGCTTTGATGTAACAGGTTCGAAGATGTGAATATTCTCCTTTTGTTCCTGTGTAACAGGCTGGAGAACGGAATGGATTCCTCCACTATCTGTGTAATTCGCTTCACTTGTTGACACCTTCTGTCATCTATGTTCAAGTCAGATCATCTTTAATTTTTGTAAACTTTAATGGCTACTGAGTCAACCTGATCATCCTTTCGTTATAAGCTTGCACCTTCATTGCAGGAATCAGTTGAGGGAACCATCTCTGAGCTGTTTCCAATATAACAAAATCTTTTCTTCATTGAAGAGAATAAATCTGTGCACACTTCTCCAGATGTGATCTCACTAAGACCCTGTACAGCAGCAGCAACACATTACCAGCCTGCTGTAAGGTTCCCACCCAGGTTAGAGCTGTCTCAGCTCTCTGGGGGAAATACAGAGCATTGTTGGAAGATCATTGTCCTTCTCCATTCCACAGGATCACGGGAGATCTGGAGAAATTAAAGTTTGATAAGATCATAAATGATGTGGCGAGATGATCTCTGCCATTAATCTCCCCAGAGCCCATGTTGCTCAGATTCCACAGAATCTAGTAAGGTAGAGCGCAAAAACAGCAAGGAGGAGCAAACATTGATGGGAGTTATATATCAAAGTGAAAACTGCAGTACAAATGCTGGACATGTTATAAAACAGGAAATGAGATGTACACATTTGTGGGTACTGCAGTAATAACGTACTGTTTACATGATATCTAAACTGTGTTAACCCAAGTGAATGCTAATGCTGGGAAAATGGATCTCATCACCACATAGTTTTTGTTTTATTTGCAGTAAACTTTATAAATCTGAGTCATGCAAGCCATGAAGGTGTGAGGAGAAAATGGGGACTACAGATGCTGGAGATGAGAGTCGAAGAGTGTGGTGCTGGAAAAGCACTGTCAGGCAGCATACTAAGAGCAGATAAATCGATGTTTCAGGTATAAGCACTTCATCAGGAATGAAGCTTATGTGCCAAAGAGGCTGAGGGATAAATAAGAAGGGGGTGAGGCAGGAGAGAGGTAGCTGGGATTGTGATAGGTAGATGAAGGTGGGGTTGAAAGAGTTAGGTGATGAAGGGAGACAGAACGCCTCATCTGCTGCATCCATTAAACCCAATGTAGCCTTCTTTACATTGGCAAGGCAGGAGGTCAACTTGTGGATCATTTCAGAGAACATCTCTGGGACAGCCACATTGAACAACTCCATCGCCTTCTGGCTGAGCACTTTAACTCTCCTTCCCACTCTGCCAAGGACAGAGGGTCCTAGAACTGCTCCATCGCCAAACCCAAGCCAGCAGAATCCTGGAGGAAGAAAGCCTCCTCATCTGCCTCGTGACCCTACAACCACAGGGGATCATAGTGGAATTCCCCATTTCCCCACTGCCCCAATCCAACCTTATCCCACTCCAACCTTCCAAGTCAGCACCGCCTTTTTGAATGTTCCTATGTGTCCACCTTCCTTCCTATCAATCTGGTCCACCCTCCTTCCTCTCCGACTATCACTTTCAACCCCACCTTCATCTACCTATTAGATGAAAGGAGGCAGCTTAGAAAAATGCCAAGTGTTGCAGTAAGCCAGTGGATTCAGAGAGATGTAGGACCCAGCAAAGGATGACCAAGAAACTGAGAAGAAAATCAAAGAGAGAAAAAGCGTGCAAATGAAAGAAAAACATGAAGACTGCTAAAAAGCGTCTATCAATGTATGGGAAAAATAATAAAAACAAGGCTAAATTTGGAACAGTTGATGTGTGTTCAGGATAATTTATTGCAGAGAACAGAGAGATCGCAGGGAAAAGAAACAGTTTCTTTGCATCTATCTTCATGGAAGAATGTCCAGAAATTCTTCCAGAAATACCAAGTGACCATGGGACTTGTGTAAGTAAAACCTAAGGTCATTCTTATCAGTGTTGGGGTCATCTTTGAAAAGAAAGCTGGATTGAGTATTTATAAATCTGACAGACTAGATGTACTTCATACAAGAATTTCAGAGGAAGCAGCAATAGACATGTTGATTGCATCGCGGATTTTCACTTTATTTTCCGACAAATTCCCGAAAGGCATTTAGCCAATCTGGATAAGGCGAAGGTTATAAATATTATCCAATAGTTTAAGAAAGGATGTATTTGGAGAATGGTGAACTACAGACCAGTTATCTTGTCATCCACAGTCAGGTATCTGTTGGACTCAACGGTAATAACATAACTGGGGAGGGTGGTAATGTATCGATGAAAGAAAAACCAGAAGTGGAAAACATCGCTTTAAAATGGTTTCAAGATTATTCTTGGAGACATAGGCAATGAAGAACTAATGGATAACGTATAGTTTGATATTCTTGAGCTTTTCTTAAAGAACTCACACAGTAAGCTCATAAGAAAAGTTAAAGCAAGAGGTATTGGGAAGAACATATGTAAACTGGAAAGTAAAAATTAGGTTTACATTCATGTGAATGTAATTGGAATAGAGAGGATGTAGTGCACCAGTTGAATCGAGTGTTCATGAGGCTACACTTAGGGTATTGTGTATCGTTCGGAGTCCCAATCTAAGAAAGAATGTACTGACTCCAGAGGAACTGCAAAAGGTATTATCCAGATTAATCCCTATGCCTAAAATGGCAAGATTGTCTGATGTGGAAACTCAGCCTGTGATCTCGAGTTTCAAAACATGAGAGGTGATTGCAGTGAATCTTAGAAACATAGCCGGGACAGAATAACAGAGGGACATGGAGAAGTACAAGTCGGCGAGATCTGGGAGAATCCCACGATATTCTACACGGACAAGTAGAACAGAATAATCAGCAAACAGTTAGTGTCCATTAGAAACCAAAGGGGCAATCTGTGTGTCAACGCGGAGAACATTGATAGATTGTTACATGAGACCTTCACATCTATTTTACTTGGGAGAAGGAGGATGCAGGTACAGAATTCAAGAAGATGGACTGGACAACTCTTGAACAGATTGATGTAAAATACGAGCAGGGATTTGATGCTTTGTTCTGTATAAATTTGAACCAATCTCCATGTCTGAAAGAGTTGTATCACAGGCGGCTCTTGGGGTCAATGGAGGAATGACCCTGATTGAATATTTTAATAAGAATCTGACCATAGGGGAGGTGCCAGAGAACTGGAGGACTGCTAATACGATTACACTTCACAGTTAGGATGGGAGTGATAGACCAGGGAACTATAGATGAGCGAGTATTAGACCACACTTAAAGAAACTACTGGAGAAAATAGGGAAGGAGAAAATCGAACTCCAATCAGAGTCACAAGGTTTGATCAGGGATAATTATCATGACTTTATCAGAAGGGAGTGGTATCTAATGGATTTGATTGAACTAGTTTGATGAGGTCGATTGTATAGTTTTGTAGAAAGGCCTTTGACAGATTTCCAGCTGGGATACTGAAAAATAATGTAAACTCTCACAATATGAAGGGTACCTTAACAGGTTACAAGGAGAATTGTCTTACTGGCAGCAGGCAGAGGGTGGTGGGAGAAGGCTGTTTGAGCGACTGGAGACCAGTGTCCCCTGGTGTACCACAGGGATCAGTGCTGTGTCCCTTACTGTTTGTGTTATTCATTAAAAAAAGATGTGAATATGGAGGGGGCTAGGTGGAGAGTGGGGGAGGTGTGATAAGTAAGTATATGTTTGACATAAAGATTGACCGGTTGGTTCGCAGTGAGGAGGAAGGCCTTAAGTTGCAGGAAGATGCAGATGATTGGTCAGATGGGCAGATCAATGGCAGATGGAATGTAACCCTAATAAATATGAGGTTATGCACTTTGGGAGATGGAACCAGGCAGGGGAGGACTCAATGAATGGCACGCTGGGAAGTTCAGATTGTGCTTCTCCACACATCCCTGAATCTGACTGGACAGGTTAATGGGCTAGTTAAGAATTGGACCTTGGGTGTAGCATTTCCTAATCAGGATGTAGATCATAAGAGCAATACAGAGCTTTGGTTAGGCCAAAATGGAGTACTGTATGTAGTTCTTGGAGCCACATTCCAGGAAGGATGTGATTGTACTGGAGAGGGATTTTCCCTGGGATGGAGCATATCAGCTATGGAGAGAGGCTGGATAAGCTCAGGTTGTTTCCTTTGGAGCAGAGGAGGCTGAGGGGGATGTGATTCAGGAGGATAAGATTATAAGCGACACAGACAGGGTGGATAGACAGCAGCTGTTCCTTTTAGTCAGAGCGTCAAGAACAAATGAGCACACTTTTAAAGTGAAGAGTTTGAGGTTCAGAAAGGATTTAAATATTTTTTCACCTCGAGGATGTGGGGTTCTGGGATTAATTCCTGAGAGGGGAATTATCACGGGCAACCTCACAATCATTAAAATGTACTTGGACGAGCACTTGGAACTGTCATAACATTCCAGGCTATGGGCCTGGTGTAGGAAAGTGTGACTAATATAGATCGTACTGTATTTCTGTTGGCACAGGGTCTATGCTCCTGTGAGTGTATGGTGCGGAAGGTCAATTATTGAGCAGATTAAGGCAGGAATTGATGGCTTTCTGAAGAGTATATTCACAAGGGTTAAAAGAGTGAACTGCAATAGCTTGTTAAATTATATCAATGTGAGAAATATGAGAAAGCAAGTGCAGTTTCTTTACAGTTTGAAACCAGAGACTAGAGAATGGGAAACAGGGAAATGGCAGAACTATAAAGCCACTACTTCAGTTCTGTCTTCACGTAACTTTCAAACAATACAAGGAAAACCAAGTCTGGTGTGGGAAAATGATAGAGTACATGGAACATAGAACATAGTGAGGAAATGGGTTAGGGGAAATTATTGGGGCTGAAAGTATTGGTCATAGGCAACACTAACGTAGATTTATGAAATGGGAATTATGTTTGGGAAACAGACTGGGAGACAAATGAAAGAGAAGCAATGGATGTAAAACATGTTGATTTTAGAAAGATTTTGGTAAAGCTCCAAGCCCAATTTGCAAAATCAAATCTGAGTGGATTGGGGGCTAATATATGGCTATGTTACCAGAATGGGACAGCTGGCAGGAAACGGTGAATAGAAATAAACAGACTCGTCAAAAAACAGCCTGACATTGTCTGTAAGGTATGATTCTGTGAGTATGACTATATCGCAGACACCCCATTACCTACCCCGAATATCTCCTGTCTCATCAGCAGGACGGACACAGCAGAAGTGGTGGCACAGTGGGATACAGTTGGAAGGGAATTGCTCTTGGAGTCCTCAGCAGTGACTCCGTATCCCATGAAGTCTCATGAAATTAGTTTGCACATGGGAAAGGAAACCTCCTACTGATTACCATGCACCAGCCTCTCTCAACTGATGAATCAGTACTCCTCCATGCTGACCAACACTTGGAGGAAGCATTGAGGGTAGCACGGATGCAAGATCTACTCTGGGTGGGGGATTTCAATGTTCACCACCAAGAGTATCTCAGCGACAGCATTACTGATCGAGCTGGCCAGGCCCCAAAGGATATAACTGCTCGACTGGTTCTGCAGCAGGTGGGGAAAGCACCAAGAAGAGGAAAATGCATACTTGAACACAGCCTTAGTAATCTGCCAGTTGCAGAAGTATCTGTCCATGACATTATCAGTAAGAGAGACCACCGCATAGTCATTGTGGAGACAAAATCACACCTGCACATTGAGAATAACCTCCACCATTTTGGGTGGTACTATCACGTTGCTAAACAGGGCAGAATTCGAACAGATCTAGCAGCTCAAATCTGGATTCCATAAGGTGTTATGGTTCATCAATAGCAGCCAAGTTGTACTCCCGCATAACCTCATGGCCTGGCATATCCCCTCACAACAATTGCCATCAATCTAGAGGATCAACATTGGTTCAGTGGAGTGTGTAGGATGGCAGGAGCAGCAACAGGCATACCTGATAATGAGGTGTCAGCCTGGTGAAGCCACCAATCAGGACTACTTGTGCGCGAAACAGCATAAGCAGTAAGTGATAGACAAAGCTAAGTGATCCCACAAGCAAAGGAACAGATCTAAGCTCTGCAGTCCTTCCACATCTAGCCGAGAAACGTTGGAGACAATTAAACAATTCACTGGAGGAAGAGATTCCACAAATAACCCCTTCCTCCATGGTGGAAGAGCCCAGCACTTCAAGGTATAAGATAAGGCTGAAGCATTCGCAACAATCTTCAGTCAGAAATGCTGAGTGGATGATCCATTTCAGCCTCCTACAGTGGTCCTAAGCAATTCAGTTACCAGTCATCAGCCAATTCGATTCAGTCCACGCGATATCCAGAAACAATTGCAGATACTGGATACTCCAAAAGGTGCATAATCTGACACCATTATGTCAGTAGTACTGAAAACTTGTGCTCCATACCTTGCCACTCCCCAGCCAAAGTATTTCAATACAGTTACAACAATGGCTTTCCCCGATCATGTGGAAAATTACCCAAGTATCTCCTGTATGTAAAAAGCAGATTAAATCTAATCCTTCCAACTACCACCCCATCAGTCTACTCTCGATCATCAGTAAAGTGGTGGAAGATCTCAGTGCTTTGAAGCAGCACCTGCTCAGCAATACCCTGGTCAATGACGCCCAGTTTGAGCTCCACCAGGGCCACTCAGCTCCTGACCTCATTACCGTGGTTCAAACATGGACAAAAGAGCTGAATTCCAGAGGCGGGGGTTAGAACGATAGCCCTTTAAATCAAGGCTGCATTCAACTATGTGTGGTATCAAGGGGCCTTAGCAACACTGTAATCAATGGGTATCAGGGCAAACTCCCCACTGGTTAGAATCATACCTGACACGTAGGAAGATGGTCATGGTTGATAAAGATCAGTCAACTCAGCTCCAAGTCTGTAGGAGTCCCTCGAGCAGTGGCCGAAAACTTCTTCAGGGCTACTTCATCAATGACCTTCCCTCCATTTTAAGGTCAGCAGTGGGGATGTTCGCCAATGATTGTACAATTTTCTGCAACATTTGTGGCTCCTCAGATACTGAAGCAATCCATGTTCAAATGCGGCAAGATCTGGACAGTATCCAGGCTGACAAGTGGCAAGTAATATTCAGGCCACACGAATGCCAGACCATGACCATCACCAATAAAATACAATCGGACCTGCCCCTTGGCATTCGATGGTGTTAATATCACTGAATCTCCCAGTATCAAATTCCTGGTGGGTAATCATTGCTCAGAAACACACTGGTCTCGCCATATGAACACTGTAACTATAAGAGCAGGTCAGAAGCTAGGAATACTGCGGCGAGTAACTCGCATCCTGACCTCCAAAAGTCTGTCCATCATCTACAATGCATAAATCAGAAGTGTGATAGAAGACTCCCAATTTGTCTGGATGAGTACAGCCCCAACAACAGTCAAGAAGCTTTATACCATCCAGGACAAAGCAGCCAGTCTGACTGTCCCTTCATCCACAATGCTCCACCATCAAAGCTCAGCAGCAGCAGCAGCAGTGTTTTACTATCTACATGCTGCAATGCAACGATTCACCGAAGATCCTCAGAGACCATCTTCACAATTCCCATGTCTATCTAGAAGGACAAGGGCTCCAGATGTATGGGAATACCATCATCTTCAGGTTCCCTCCAAGCCATTCACCATCCTGACTTGGAAATATATCACCGCACCTTCACAGTCACTGTGTCAGAATCCTGGGATTCCCTCCCTAATGGCACTGGAGGTCAACCACAGCAGGTGGACTGCAGCGTTCAACAAGACAGCTCACCACCACCTTCTCAAGGGCAAATAGTGACAAGCAATAAATGATGGCCCAGCCAGTGACTCCAAGATTCACGAAATAAATAAATAGAAATTTTACAGAGGAAGGTTGCTGAGGTGTCGCAGGGATCAGTGTTTTAAATGCACTTTAAATATTTGGTTGCTGGAATCAGATACAATATATCCCAGCCTGCTAACAGCACTAACGGATGTGGGTTTGTGACTGGGTGAGGAGGATGTAAAAAAGCACCGAGATGATAAGTGGAGTGAATGGGTAAATATGTGACAGATGGAGAACAATGTGAGTAGAGGTGACGGTGTGCCCTTTGGTGGAAACGATAAGTTGGCAGCCTACCATTTGAAAGGGATTGGTTGAAACATGTTGATCTACAAAGGGTAATATGCTCCTTTTTGTTGTTTCCTTCTGCATATCCCTCTGAGGCCCCTGCAGCGCAGTGAGTTCTGTAACCAGAAGCCAATACTGGGCATGGCATTGGCACGCCGCCCAGTGTACACAGCCCCACCAAGTGGGGAGCTGCAACACTGAAAAGGATCTGCATCTCCTTGAACACCAGTCGCTGAAAGGAATATTGCAGTAACAGAAAGCAGTGAGGAAGATAAATGTTGTGTTGACCTTCACTTCAGGGGGATGTGAGTCCACGAGAAAAGGTGTCTTACTGCAGCTGTATAGGGCCTTGGTGAGACATCATCTTGAACATTGTGCAGTATTGTGTGCAGTTTTGATCTCCGTACCTAATAAAGGACAAACCTGACATTGATGGAGAGCAGCGAAGGATGACCAGACTGATCTCTGGGATGACGGGCTTGTTATGGGAGCAGAGTTTGGGGTGACTGGGCCAGTATTCCATGGGGTTTAGGAAAATGAGTGGAGATCTCAGTGAAATATACAAAACTCTGACAGGGTGAGACAGATTGGAAGCAGGGATGATAATTCCCCTGGCTGGGACTTCTCAAAAAAGAATCAAGATTATAAGCGACACGGACAGGGTGGATAGACAGCAGCTGTTCCTTTTCGTCAGAGGGTCAACACCAGAATCAAGAATTTGGAGCACACATCCTGGTAAGAATGAGAGAGTAGAGTAGGGAATTCAAGAAAAGGAGGGAACGTTGAGAGGATCAAATCATGTTTTAATGGTTTATCAATTTTATAAATCATATGCATCATTTTTTGTTAACTGTGTTTCTGTTGTTCACTTACAATGTGTTGTGCACATATGAAAAATGCGACTTATCTGCACACACATATTGATTAAACAGTGTATATAAAATCATGTTTCCACCATTGAAACTGTCCTGTTGTCGTGTTACGAGGATACATGAACACCAACTAGCCACCAAAAGACATCACATCACTATGCTCCATCACTAGAGACAAAGAAAGGCACCACTTTGATTGGGACAAAGTACACACACATACGAAGACACGCAAGGACCTCCTTAGAGGAATAGTATTCTAACCAGAAGTCCATCAATAAACGGATCAATTTAGTTCCTGTCTACATTCTCTTGCTAAAATAACCGGAAATGACATCACCCACTTTAAGAAACCAAGACGTATAAATAGAGAGGCGGGACATACCACCAGAGCTTCAGCAGATACTCTCACTGATGATGTCACCTAGTCATGGTGACGAAACTTCTGAAAACAAACCTTCAATCTCAGTGAGCTAACGTGCACACATATAAATTGTTATTTTTTGTTTACTAGTGGAATTTAGGAGTTCTCTGTCGCTCATGTTTTGACAGATTATGATGTGAGGTGAGCTTTTCTAGGTGTGTGGTTTTAAGTAACAGAGGGGTTCGACATTGATGTCATAACAGTTTGGGGCCTTGGAATGTGGCACTTGGACCGACTTGAACAGATTTGAGATACAACAGGTCCCAGCAAATTCCAACTCATTGCAATTAGTGACTTTGATCTTCAAATAAAACCAGCGGGAAAATTCGTTTAATTTTGTTACTTGTGGTTGGTTAAATGAAAAGTGAGGGAAATAGCAATTCACATTACTAAAGAGGTTCCCAAATTTTCCAAGGAAGTTTAGAAAGACAGAAGGAGGACATTTTTTAGAATTAGCAAATAGGTTGGAATTGGGTTTAACCAGGGAGAAAAGGGAAGCTGAAATTGTAATGGAGTTGGTTAAGCACTTTGATGTATCAGAGAAATAAGCAACTGCAGTAGAGTTATAAAAACATAAATTGCAAATGTGGCGACTGGAGTTAGAAAATAAATAAAGGAACAGAAACAGAGAGAGACGAAAGAGAAAGACAGAAAAAAGAAAGAGAGAGGGGATTTGAAATTCAGAAGTTGGGAATTAGACAAGAAATTTAAATTAACAGGATGGAGATGAAGGGAGAATGTAGGGATGTATACAACTAGGTTAGTAACTTGCCATATTTCGGTGAAAAAATTGTCAAACCTTTTTTTATTTCATTTGAAAAAATGGCTAGGCAGATGACATGTCCAGTGAACTTGTGGGTAATGCTAGTTCAGACTAAGCTGATGGGCACAGCTGGTGAGGTATGTGCAGCGCTGTCAGATGAGGGATCAAGAGATTATCAAGATGTTAAATTGGTTATATTGATTGGTTATGAATTGGTACTAGAAGCATATAGACAGAAGTTCAGAAAAATAGAGATGCAACCAGGTCAGACTTATATTGTGTTTCAAAGAATGAACCACAGTCATTTTGACAGGTGGGTGCTGGCCTTAAAAATGGATAAGACCTGTGAGGCTTGAAGGGAGAAAAATCTGCTGGAGAAGTTAAAAGACTTACTTCCAGAGATAGTAATAATTCATGTGAATGAATAGAAAGTTCAAGAAGTGAGAAGCGCGGCGAAATGGCAGATAAATATGCATTGTGGCATGTGATGAAATTTAGCTTCTGGCAGGAATTTCATCCTGTGAGGGATAGAAATTGGGAGAAGGGACGATCACACATTACAAAGCGAACAGTAGCTCACAATAGTTTACAACAGGTGAAGAAAGAAGTCCAAGGGGGTTGAAAGGTGGTGAAAGGCCTCAGGTGCTCTCACTATAAGGGAGTGGAACACATAAAATTACAGTGCTGGTAGTTTAAGAAGGGCACAGGGAAAAAATTGTTTTCACTGAAGTAAGCTGGGACACACCGTGATGGTCGTTAAAGGAAGACACTTTGTGAAAGATGCAGTAGAAGAGGCTAATCCCAGTGGCATTAGTGAAACTGGTAAAGGAGACCCCAAGTGGAGCCGAGGAACTGCAGGAAATTGCACAGCCTAGGCAAGGGCTGGGTATGGAGGCAGTGCCTGATCTCTCCAAAGAATTCACCTCTGTAGATAAAGTTTACTCAGAAAGAACAGGAGGAGAAGGACAAGAAGTTATAATTTTGTAAGATATGGGATCTGCTCAGTCTCTAATAGTTGAAAAGTGAGGCGCTGGAAAAGCACAACAGATCAGGCAGCATCCGAACAGCAGGACAATCGAATATCAGGCAGAAACCCATCGTCAGGAACATAGTGGGGGGACAAGGGGGCTCAAAGATAAATACGAGGGTAGTAGCTGGGCTGGTGGGAGGGTCACTGGGAAGGCAATAAGAAGATGTAAGTGGGAGTGATAGTGATATGTCGGAGGGTAGGGTGGAGTCGATAGGTAGAAAGAAAGATGGCTAGTTATGG